>NW_027614558.1:0-25112 GCF_965212315.1 Lampetra planeri | reverse complement strand
CCCGTGACCCGCACGAGGTTTTACCTCTTTAACCCTCCATGCACCGGGGACATATTGAGGAGGCTGAGCTTAAGCAGGACCAGAGGGAAACGCGGGGGAGAGAGTGAGAGACACGGGGAGAGATGGAGAGAGGGGAAGACATGAACAGAGGGGAGGATACACAGGGAGAGAGGAGGAGACAGGGAGAGAAAGGAAGACGGGGAGAAAGAGAGAGACACAGGGAGAGGAGAGACACGGGGAGAAGAGAGACACGGGGAGAGGAGAGACACGGGGAGAGGAGAGACACGGGGAGATACGGGGAGACACGGGAGGCACGGGGGGGGGGGCACGGGGAGACACGGGGAAACACAGGGAGACACAGGGAGACACGGGGAGACACGGGGAGACACGGGGAGGCACGGAGAGGCACGGGGGGGGGGGGGTGCACGGGGAGACACAGGGAGACACGGGAGGCACGGGGGGGGGGGGGGCACGGGGAGACACGGGGAGACACAGGGAGACACAGGGAGACACGGGGAGACACGGGGAGACACGGGGAGGCACGGGGAGACACGGGGAGATGAGAGACACGGGGAGAGGAGAGTCACGGGGAGAGGAGAGACACAGGGAGAGAGGGAGACACGGGGAGACACAGGGAGAGAGGGGGAGACACAGGGAGAGAGGGGGATGGTGCCACGATTAGAGTCGTTAACTTTTACTGAAGCTCTCTCGTGGCCACGGTTAAGAGGCTGCCGTGGGTTTTGCGTGCGCCGCTCCACCCTCAGATGGGTTCGCCCACTCGTTCTGTTCCCTATTTATCGTCCGCAGTGGAGTTGGTTTTTGTTGTTGTTGTTGTAGCTTAGTCTTCGTATTCTTGACCCGCCCTGGCTAGACATCTGTGAAATTAAGGAGCTTCATAGATCATCGGATTCCACCCGTAGACTAAATAAACGTTCTGATGCTGATCTTTCTTCTTGCGTATGATGAGGAACGCGTTCAGGAGCTGGATACCAATGTCTGCTGCTGCTGGCCACGATGCAGAGAGAGAGAGTTCGTGTCGTGTCGCTGTTCCTTCATCGGCGCTCCTCGCTAATTAAACTAAACTTTAATTTTATTTTCTTGGTTCTTTCGGTAAAGTCACGTAGAAGGGAAGTAATAAAGTAATAAAATAAAACATGATAAAATAATAATTATAATTGTATTATTTCCCTTCTACGTGACTTTACCGAAAGAACCAAGAAGATGAATCCCTGCAGTCACGAAAGATTTAAATCGAAATTTTATTTTATTGTACCCAGGTAAGGCCCACTGAGCTGTACCGCTCCTTTTCAGAAACGACCTGGCCACAAATGATTGCCCATTGAAGGGGCTTATCACATGGAAATGTATAGCAGCCAAATACTCGAAGCACGTGTTTCTAAACGTGGAGGGGAAAAATCGGGGGACCCGGAGAAAAATCCACGCGACCACCGGGAGAGAGAGAGAGAGAAACACACGCAAACTCCAAATATACAGCAGCAGGCTTCAGGGTCGAAATCTAACCCACGAACCTCCTGTATCCCAGGCGAGGCAGCTACCACAGTACTTCGTACTGAGTCACAAAAATATATTATATATTTTTTACCTTCCCCCATGAATTGCAGACAAGCCATTTGCCAACTGGCGCCGCGCTATTTTAACGCTAAAACGACTTAAAGTCAGACAGAGTTGGCACAGAATGTTTGCGTGACTTTTTGATGACTGCGCGCCGATAATACGCGGGCCGGAATGTATTCGGACCATCAAAGCCACCACCACCACCAGCACTACCAAACAAAGATAAAGATCCCCCGTAAAGCCTTAACGGGCTGTTGGGGCAAGTTGCTGCTAGCGAGTAGCACCTATGCAGGCCGGACAGTGCACACGAGGGGGATGGGTGGCGAGCACCACGCTCGGCCGCCTTTGTCTCCCCACTGGTGGTGTCTTTACACACCGCACCCAGGTACTCGGGAAGGCCCAGGACCGGTTCAGATAATCGTCACTGGGTGTTCGCCGCGAGCGGGAATCGAACTCGGGGTCGCCGGGTTCGTAGCGCAGCGTGCTAACCGCTACACCACCGCTCCCCTCCAGCTCTACCACCACCACCAGCACCACCACGACCGATTTTATGATTTTTTTTAATTTTTACCAGCTAAGGCCCACTGAGCTGTATAGCTCATCATCATCACGTGGAAATGTATAGCAGCCAAATAACTCGAAAAGGCATGGGTTTTGCTGTTGTTGTTGTAAGATGGTGAATTCAAGTCGAAGGTTGTCCGTCCCGTGTCATTCCGTTTCCACCGCCGCGCAAGAATGATCGAGCATCGCGGCGACACCCATTACAGAGGCAGCGGCTATCTCTTCCCCGACATCGAAAAAGCCCGAGGGGCTCCGGGATTCGCGGTTTAATTACAGACGGAGGAGCGGGTGGGGGAAGGGAGAGATGGGGTAAGGGGGGGGAACAAAAACACAAGAAAAATTATAATGCCCTCCTTTGATGGCCCGAGAGATAAGCCGAGGCTCGCGGTCGTGGGTGTGCGGGGTGGGGGAGGGCGGGTGATGTGCCCCGCGGTGGCTGGGAGATGTTAACTACCTCGCCTGGTGTACAGGAGGTCGTGGGTTTGATTCCGACCCTGACGCCTGCTGCTGTATATTTGGAGTTTGCGTGTCTCTCTCTCATCATCATCACGGTGGCTGGGAGATGTTAACTACCTCGCCTGGTGTACAGGAGGTCGTGGGTTCGATCACGACCCTGAAGATGCCTGCTGTGTATTGAGTCTGCGTCTGTCTCATAATCATCACGGTGGCTAGGAGATGTTAACTACCTCGCCTGGTGTACAGGAGGTCGTGGGCTCGATCAGGAACCTCAAGATGCCTGCTGTGTATTGAGTCTGCGTCTGTCTCATAATCATCACGGTGGCTGGGAGATGTTAACTACCTCGCCTGGTGTACAGGAGGTCGTGGGCTCGATCAGGAACCTCAAGATGCCTGCAGTATATTGAGTCTGCGTCCCATCATCATCACCACGGTGGCTAGGAGATGTTAACTACCTCGCCTGGTATATAAGAGGGAGTTTGCGGTGTCTCTCTTTCTCCTCCTGGATATCGATCATGATAGCTCGACGTAGTGGCTCGTCATCACGTAGACATTCATATCAGCCGTAGCATCTAAACGCGTTACGTTGATTCTAAACGTGGAGGAGAGAGAAATTGGAGGAATCCGAAGAAAAATCCGCGGGACCACGGGGAGAATATGCACACTCCACATAGACAGCGGGCGTCAGGGTCGATGCATCGGCCCCACAGTTTGGGTTGCATCACCGCAATACCACTGCTGTGGCTCGTGCCCTTTAATTTAACACTCACGAAGAAGACGCAACGCATCGGCCTGGTGTTGATGTGAAGGAGGAGGGAAGTCAAAGCCAAGACGAGGCGCGATGATGATGATGATATTCGAAGTTTTTTTCGGTACGTTCCATTCATTGGCTACCACATTCTGATAAGCTCCTCCCCCCTCCTCCCCATTAACTTGTATTTAAGAACGTGCATCTTGGAATCCCTGCCTCACTTGATACAGCAAATTTAGCGGTGACGGTCCCACCTGATGACGGAGACTTGTGTTGCCTCCAAAACTTCGTGATTTTTATTTTTTTATTTGTATTAATTTTAATTTAATTTTTTACCTACGTGACTTTACCGAAAAAAGAGTATGAATCGTTGCAGTCACGAAAGCTTCAAATCTAGAATGATGATGATGATGTTTGGGTCTCGAATGAAGAGGAGTTTTATTCTGGACGCCACCGTTGCTCTGCTCTGTTCGCATAGCAGCAGAAGCAGCAGCAGCGTCCTTCCTGATGAGTGAGATACTGGGTTGGTAACAGCAGCGCCTTCCCAGAAGGGAGGATAATAAGTTGATATACATTATATCCCCAGGGTCATTCATGAGTTGACATGAATGACGCCGGAGTACGAGTTGCAAGGTGGCGATGTTGTCAATGGAAATCACCCGAGAAATATCAATATATGTGGACACCAACTACAAGTGTAAATTTCGATTTAAAGCTTTCGTGACTGCAGGGATTCATCTTCTTGGTTCTTTCGGTAAAGTCACGTAAAATGGAAATAATAAAATAATAAAAATAAAACATAATAAAATACAATTCTCACGACGTTTCGGCCACAACGCAAGCAGCCGTCCTCAGGTGAAGAACAGGGCTGTCGGAAAGACAGCGTCTGAATGAACAGGTCTGTCGGAAAGACAGCGTCTGAACAGAATCTGTCTTTCCGACAGACCTGTTCTTCACCTGAGGACGGCTGCTTGCGTTGTGGCCGAGACGTCGTGAGAATTATTGTATTCAGTTTTATTTGTATTATTTCATTATTCCCATTCTACGTGACTTTACCGACAGAACCAAGAAGATACAAGTGTAAGTCTAATGATTCGTCAATAATTGTGATGGATGCATGCGGGCGTGGGAGTGGTGGTGCAAAGGGCACGCCCCTGGCCTATGAACCCGGTGACCCGAGACCGATTCCCAGCCACGGATATCGAACACGGGCGGTGAGCGATATCCGAGACTCGGACTCACAACCAGCCTCGAACTCAGCTGCTAAGGCCCCGTTGAGCAGACTTGTAGAACAAGAATGAGCACAGCCCAAGATTGCCAAGAGAGATGCGTAGAGATACATTGAGATATACACAGATCCGTAGGAATCTGTAAGAGACACATAGAGATCCGTAGAGAAACATTGAGATATACACAGATCCGTAGGAATCTGTAAGAGACACATAGAGATCCGTAGAGATACATTGAGATATACACAGATCCGTAGGAATCTGTAAGAGACACATAGAGATCCGTAGAGATACATTGAGATATACACAGATCCGTAGGAATCTGTAAGAGACACATAGAGATCCGTAGAGATACATTGAGATATACACAGATCCGTAGGAATCTGTAAGAGACACATAGAGATCCGTAGAGATACATTGAGATATACACAGATCCGTAGGAATCTGTAAGAGACACATAGAGATCCGTAGAGATACATTGAGATATACACAGATCCGTAGGAATCTGTAAGAGACACATAGAGATCCGTAGAGATACATTGAGATAGACACAGATACATTGAGATATACACATAGAGAGCCATAGAGTTACGTAGAGATCCATAGAGTTGCACAGAGATCCATAGAGTTACATAGAGATACACAGAGTTACATAGAATCTGTAAGAGACACATAGAGATCCGTAGAGATACATTGAGATGCGTAGAGATACAGAAATCCGTCGAGATTCATAGAGATCAATAGAGACACATAGAGATACATAGAGTTGCATAGAGATCCATAGAGTTACATAGAGATACACAGAGAGCCATAGAGTTACATAGAGATCCATAGAGATCCATAGAGATCCATAGAGTTGCACAGATATCCATAGAGTTAGGTAGAGATCCATAGAGTTACATAGAGATCCATAGAGTTACACAGATATCCATAGAGTTAGGTAGAGATCCATAGAGTTACATAGAGATCCATAGAGTTACACAGAGATCCATAGAGTTACACAGAGATCCATAGAGTTACACAGAGATCCATAGAGTTACACAGAGATCCATAGAGTTACACAGAGATCCATAGAGTTAGGTAGAGATCCATAGAGTTACACAGAGATCCATAGAGTTAGGTAGAGATCCATAGATTTACATAGAGATCCATAGAGTTACATAGAGACCCATAGAGTTACACAGAGATCCATAGAGTTGCATAGAGATCCATATAGTTGCACAGAGATCCATAAAGTCACATAGAGATCCATAGAGTTACGTAGAGATCCATAGAGTTACATAGAGATCCATAGAGTTACATAGAGATCCATAGAGTTACGTAGAGATCCACAGAGTTACATAAAGATCCATAGAGTTACGTAGAGATCCATAGAGTTACATAGAGATCCATAGAGTTACACAGAGATCCATAGAGTTGCATAGAGATCCATAGAGTTACACAGAGAGCCATAGAGTTGCATAGAGATCCATAGAGTTACACGGAGATCCATAGAGTTACATAGAGATCCATAGAGTTACACAGAGAGCCATAGAGTTGCATAGAGAGCCATTGAGTTGCGTAGAGATCCATAGAGTTACACAGAGATCCATAGAGTTACATAGAGATTCATAGAGTTACACAGAGAGCCATAGAGTTGCATAGAGAGCCATTGAGTTACATAGAGAGCCATAGAGTTGCATAGAGATCCATAGAGTTACACAGAGATCCATAGAGTTACACAGAGAGCCATAGAGTTGCATAGAGAGCCATAGAGTTGCGTAGTGATCCATAGAGTTACACAGAGACCCATAGAGTTACATAGAGAGCCAGAGTTACACAGAGAGCCATAGAGTTACATAGAGAGCCATAGAGTTACACAGAGATCCATAGAGTTACATAGAGATCCATAGAGTTACACAGAGAGCCATAGAGTTGCATAGAGAGCCATAGAGTTGCGTAGAGATCCATAGAGTTACACAGAGACCCATAGAGTTACACAGAGATCCATAGAGTTACATAGAGAGCCATAGAGTTACACAGAGATCCATAGAGTTACATAGAGATCCATAGAGTTACATAGAGATCCATAGAGTTACATAGAGATCCTTAGAGTTGCACAGAGAGCCATAGAGTTGTGCGACAAAGTGTTGTCTAATGGGGTGCAGTCTCTCTCTCTCTCCACGTGCGGTGTTCACACGCAACGCGCAGTCGCTGGACGCGAGGGCGCTTCTTCATTCGTTCATTCAATCATTCATTCATTCAATCATTCAATCGTTCAGTCATTCAATCGTTAACTCATTCAATAATTCACTCATTCAATCATTCACTCATTCAATAATTCACTCATTCAAGAATTCACTCATTCAATCATTCATTCATTCGCTAATTCGCTCATTCACTCATTCAATCATTCACTCATTCAATCATTCGTACATTCACTCATTCAATCATTCGCTCATTCGCTCATTCAATCATTCGCTCATTCAATAATTCACTCATTCAATCATTCGCTCATTCACTCATTCAATCATTCGCTCATTCAATCATTCGCTCATTCAATAATTCACTCATTCAATCATTCGCTCATTCAATCATTTGCTCATTCACTCATTCAATCATTCACTCATTCGATCATTCACCCATTTAATCATTCAATCATTCGCTCATTCACTCATTCAATCATTCGCTCATTCAATCATTCACTCATTCAATCACTCTTGTAAACGAGCCTACTCCTGACCAGTTGATCTCTCACCCGTTTACACAAATGACACTTGCAGCCTGCAGACTCATCCCCATCTATCTTGTCTGAACGGGATAGAGCGTTTCGCCCTCCCTCACACACGTAATAATAAACTGAACAGGCTTGAGCCTGGACGGTATTTGGATGGGTGACCACCAGCCATGCATAACAGGTGCTATCGGATAATCTGGTGGGAGAGGAGGGGGGGTGGGGGGGGGCTACGTGATGGGGTGCAGCAGGAGGTCACGCAGCGAAACATCTCTGCTGTACTGTCAACACGTGCATTGCCACTGACAAGTGTGGTGAAGTATGGTCAAATAGCCCCCCATGACTTGCACGAGATTGTGAAGCCCCTCCTCATCCAGCAGTGGATTAACAGATTGGCTGCGACACTGTGTAGTTGCATTAATAATATATAAATATCGATTTAAAGCATTCGTGACTGCAGGGATTCATCTTCTTGGTTCTTTCGGTAAAGTCACGTAGAATGGAAATAATAAAATAATAAAAATAAAACATGTTTTATTTTTATTATTTTATTATTTCCATTCCGAAAGAACCAAGAAGAATATATCAATAGTTATAACTGCACAGCACATTCATCATCATCATCTGTCATGTTTATGTCTATTGAAATGTCTCATACACAGGTTTGTTTTGTGAACATTCGGACCCGCCACCCCCCCATTACACATCACGATGGTACATTCCACATCTGTATGCCGGCGCTGTACCACATTGATGCACGGGCAGCCCCCAAAGGGAAGAGTCACACAGAGGGCACGAGTGTTGATTTGCAGGCTATCACGGGCCGTACCAAGTGCTTTACAGGGGTTTTTTTCCACGCGGCGTTTTAATACGGGTTTTTGAATATTTGCTGGTTTATTCCTGGATGTTTCTGTTTCGCGTCGTCGCTTTAAGATCTTTCTGTGTTCATATTTTGTTTGTTGCGTTTGCACCCGAGTTAAGAGCCGCATGACTCACAGGGATATACCAAATAAATGAAACTTGAAACTTGAACTTGAATCACGCCTTTCCCTTTGCCTACACCCCCACCAAGTTTGCAGTACACATGGTATCGTCCATCGATACGCATAGTTGGAATTGATATCGAATACAATCTTTTTCCATGGTTCTATGATTATAAAAACAAAACCCCACGGTATTGAATATTTACCATGGTAACAAAAGCAATGCTAATTGATGCAAGCCACGGAATGAATGTAAAAAAACCCCATAGTGCATTGTGTTTGTACCATGGTAAAACGAACATGTCCGAAAATTGTAACAACAGCAACACAATCACATGATACATAATATTCACCATCTTTTCTTTACGGGTTGTAGGAATCACGGATATACCGTTTCACCCCCCGCCCCCCCCCGTCTTTCTTTATAGGACACATAGTAGTGTCCACCTACACGTTTAAAAAAAAAAACGTTGGGCTGATTGATCTTCATTTGAAACTTCGGCAAACAAACATCGTACTCTTAATTCTAGATTTGAAGCTTTCGTGACTGCAAGGATTCATATTCGTAGGTTCTTTCGGTAAAGTCACGTAGGTAAAACATTAAAATTAATTAAAGTAAAATAAAATAAAAATCACGACGTTTGCCATTATATAAACGGAGTGGTAGCTCCTGAAATCTCTCATTTACTTGATACAGCTGTCGTGGCTGTGACGGTTCCACCTGAAGACGGAAGCTTGTGTTGCCTCCGAAACGTCGTGATTTTTATTTTATTTTACTTTTATTAATTTTAATGTTTTACCTACGTGACTTTACCGAAAAAACCTACGAATATCGTACTCTTAGTTCTTTCGGTAAAGTCACGTAGGTAAAAAATGAAATAAAAATAAAATAATAATGAATTATTTTCATTTTTTACCTACGTGACTTTACCGAAAGAACTAAGAGTATGAATCCTTGCAGTCACGAAAGCTCCAAATCTAGAAATAATAAAATACAATTCTCACGACGTTTCGGCCACAACGCAAGCAGCCGTCCTCAGGTGAAGAACAGGGCTGTCGGAAAGAATGTTCAGACGCAGTGTCTTTCCGACAGCCCTGTTCTTCACCTGAGGACGGCTGCTTGCGTTGTGGCCGAAACGTCGTGATAATTGTATTTTATTACGTTTTATTTTTATTCTTTATTATTTCCCGTCTACGTGACTTTACCGAAAGAACTAAGCAGATGAATCTTTGCAGGCACGAAAGCTTCAAATCTAGAAACAAACATCGTTCTCGAGTGGGATTTCTTGAAACGCCTGCCCTCCGCTTGTCGCCAATAACACACGGCCGCATTGTCTCCAAGGCCAGATCTCCCGCAAAGAACATAACAAGAGCGGCACAAGTCCATTCTCTGCCTCCACATTACAAATGAAACAAATGTGGAATGTTATAATTCTAGATTTGAAGCTTTCGTGACTGCAAGGATTCATAATCTTAGTTCTTTCGGTAAAGTCACGTAGGTAAAAAATGAAATTAAAATTAATAAAAATAAAATAATGAAAAAAATAACGACGTTTCGGAGGCAACACAAGTCTCCGTCACAGCCAGATTTGCTGCAGCAAATCCGTCATCAGGTGGGACCGTCACAGCCAGATTTGCTGCAGCAAATCTGGCTGTGACGGTCCCACCTGATGACGGAGACTTGTGTTGCCTCCGAAACGTCGTTTTTTTATTTTTTTTATTAATTTTAATTAAATTTTTTACCTACGTGACTTTACCGAAAGAACTAAGATCATGGAATGTTATAGTCCGTCGGTATAGTTTCGCTTTCCGGGCCAAATTTGTTAAAAAAATACAAAAACCCCGACAAGTACGAAACCCGTCCAGGAGTAGCGAAGCAAAGACACGGGGAGATTCGTCACGGTGAATTGCTTCACGGTTTTAATTTTCAATAATATTTATTTAAAGAGTAATTTTCAAAGAAAAACAATTCCCTTTAAAAAAAAAATTCTTGAAGACAACGAAAACGACACCAGAGACTCACCGCTCACCGAGCCGATGGTGCGTTGGAGTTTCAAAACATGAAACGAAAATATGTTTTTTTAGATTTCACCCCCCCCCCACAAACAGACCAAACAAGCGGACATAATCAAGTAAGTAGCTTATACGGTTGTTTCGCAACCAGTGATTTCCTGTAATCGGGGCTTTGGTAATCATCTCTCGTGAACTTTATCTATCATCAGGCAGGCGCGGCGTGTAAACAAACAGCCCACCGACGCTATTTTGTATTTGACCAGGTTAGGCCCACTGAACGATGTAGCTCTTTTTCAGACATGACCTGGCCACAAATGATAGCTCAACGAAGCAGCTCATCACGTGGAAATGTGTAGCAGCCCAAATACTTTTCGATTTAAAGCTTTCGTGACTGCAGGGATTCATCTTCTTGGTTCTTTCGGTAAAGTCACGTAGAAGGGAAGTAATAAAATAATAAAAATAATGATAATAAAATAATTCTCACGACGTTTCGGCCACAACGCAAGCAGCTTGGTGGTGTTTAATTCTTCACCTGAGGACGGCTGCTTGCGTTGTGAGTGAGTGAGTGGGGCCGAGTGAGTGAGTGAGTGAGTGGGGCCGAGTGAGTGAGTGAGTGGGGCCGAGTGAGTGAGTGAGTGGGGCCGAGTGAGTGAGTGGGGCCGAGTGAGTGAGTGGGGCCGAGTGAGTGAGTGAGTGGGGCCGAGTGAGTGAGTGAGTGGGGCCGAGTGAGTGAGTGAGTGGGGCCGAGTGAGTGAGTGAGTGGGGCCGAGTGAGTGAGTGAGTGGGGCCGAGTGAGTGAGTGAGTGGGGCCGAGTGAGTGAGTGAGTGGGGCCGAGTGAGTGAGTGAGTGAGTGGGGCCGAGTGAGTGAGTGAGTGGGCCGAGTGAGTGAGTGAGTGGGGCCGAGTGAGTGAGTGAGTAAGTGGGGCCGAGTGAGTGAGTGGGGCCGAGTGAGTGAGTGAGTGAGTGGGGCCGAGTGAGTGAGTGAGTGGGGCCGAGTGAGTGAGTCGAGCTGAGTGAGTGAGTGAGTGGGGCCGAGTGAGTGAGTGAGTGAGTGGGGCCGAGTGAGTGAGTGAGTGGGGCCGAGTGAGTGAGTGAGTGGGGCCGAGTGAGTGAGTGAGTGAGTGGGGCCGAGTGAGTGAGTGAGTGGGGCCGAGTGAGTGAATGGGGCCGAGTGAGTGAGTGGGGCCGAGTGAGTGAGTGAGTGGGGCCGAGTGAGTGAGTGAGTGGGGCCGAGTGAGTGAGTGAGTGGGGCCGAGTGAGTGAGTGAGTGGGGCCGAGTGAGTGAGTGAGTGGGGCCGAGTGAGTGAGTGAGTGGGGCCGAGTGAGTGAGTGGGGCCGAGTAAGTGAGTGAGTGGGGCCGAGTGAGTGAGTGAGTGGGGCCGAGTGAGTGAGTGAGTGGGGCCGAGTGAGTGAGTGAGTGGGGCCGAGTGAGTGAGTGAGTGGGGCCGAGTGAGTGAGTGAGTGAGTGGGGCCGAGTGAGTGAGTGAGTGAGTGGGGCCGAGTGAGTAAGTGGGGCCGAGTGAGTGAGTGGGGCCGAGTGAGTGAGTGAGTGAGTGGGGCCGAGTGAGTGAGTGAGTGGGGCCGAGTGAGTGAGTCGAGCTGAGTGAGTGAGTGAGTGGGGCCGAGTGAGTGAGTGAGTGAGTGGGGCCGAGTGAGTGAGTGAGTGAGTGGGGCCGAGTGAGTGAGTGAGTGGGGCCGAGTGAGTGAGTGAGTGAGTGGGGCCGAGTGAGTGAGTGAGTGGGGCCGAGTGAGTGAATGGGGCCGAGTGAGTGAGTGGGGCCGAGTGAGTGAGTGAGTGGGGCCGAGTGAGTGAGTGAGTGGGGCCGAGTGAGTGAGTGAGTGGGGCCGAGTGAGTGAATGGGGCCGAGTGAGTGAGTGAGTGGGGCCGAGTGAGTGAGTGAGTGGGGCCGAGTGAGTGAGTGGGGCCGAGTAAGTGAGTGAGTGGGGCCGAGTGAGTGAGTGAGTGGGGCCGAGTGAGTGAGTGAGTGGGGCCGAGTGAGTGAGTGAGTGGGGCCGAGTGAGTGAGTGAGTGGGGCCGAGTGAGTGAGTGAGTGGGGCCGAGTGAGTGAGTGAGTGAGTGGGGCCGAGTGAGTGAGTGGGGCTGAGTGAGTGAGTGGGGCTGAGTGAGTGAGTGAGTGAATGGGGCCGAGTGAGTGAATGGAACCGAGTGAGTGAGTGAGTGTGCCTGTTGGTAGCAGCTTGACGCGGCAGGAGATCGAACCGGGCACGCTGTTGCCAGTGAGAGTGTTGTTGTTGTTGGTTGTTGTTGTTGTTGGTTGTTGTTGTTGTGCTGCTCATCGCGCCATCACGGGGGAGCGTGTCGGTGCCTATGGTGGTCGACAGCAGATTGCGAATCGTTCCTATAATATCAATATTTTATCTATCGTTTCCAAGTCCTCAATATATTACCTATCGTTTATATAACATCAATATATCACGTATCGTTTCTAAATTATCAATATGTTATGTATCATTTATATAATATCAATATATTACGTATCGTTTATATTGTATCAATATATCACGTATCGTTTATATAATATCAAGAAATAACGTATCGTTTATATAATATCAAGAAATAACGTTTCGTTTATATAATATCAATTTTATTACGTATCGTTTCTAAATTAACAATATATAACGTAACGTTTCTAAATCATCAATATATTACGTATTGTTTATATAATATTATAACGTATCTTTTATATATTATCAAAATATTACGTATCGTTTCTACATTATCAATATATTCTGTATCGTTTCTACATTATCAATATATTACGTATCGTTTCTACATAATCAATATATTATGTATCGTTTCGACATTACCAATTAATTCTGTATCGTTTCCGCGAAAATTAACACGAGTTAAACATTCCTCGGAACATTTTATTTCTCCATTTGATACCAAAAATATGAAGCAGATTTAAACGTGCTATATATATTAATAGAGTTGTATACATTAAATAAATACGTTCTATATTGATAATGTAAAATATTAATAATAATGTATCTATGTATTGGTGAACCTCTTTCCTACCGTACGTAACCAACCGTGCTACTAATGTTTTTCATAACACGATCTATGCTACAGCACGTCCACTGCAGGGAGATGGAGCGATGAAATTAGTCCCAGGGTTGCAGGCAGGTGTGCTACGAGGATTACAATGTGTACAATTTATTTTTATTCTGCTTGTTATTTATTGTGCTTGTTATTTATAACATGCGTTGCATGATCTTGAGTGAGTGAGGATGATGACGAATTCAGGGGAGGAGGCGGGGATTGGGGGACATTCATCCAGCAGTGGAGACATCACGACGACGATGCTGATGATGATGAAGATGCCGTCGAAAATATAGACAATTTGATTTGGAGGTAAGCGATAAATTGAGTTAATTCGTGCGTTCCTGTCGACGAGCCAGCATTTCACATCACATTTGAGCGATTTCGAAACCTACATTTCCTTAAAAAACTAAAAATTCAATCACCCCACCCCCCGCCCAAAAAAATATTGGCAAAATATTTTGCACGTATTCATCTACGGGCGTCTTGGTTACAATGTTTTGCAAAATACAAGGAATTGCATTTTGCACCTCCGACTAGCACGACAAATGTTTGACATACGTACATAGTCGCTCTTGATTACATGCTTCAGAAACTCAGAGCTCCCTTACATTGACATCTCAACCATTGCCGCAGCCAGGCATAGGGGACCCCCCCCCCCCTCCAGCGGCAGCTGCCTCTGTGCGGCAGCACCGGCCTGCACATGAGAAGCATTTCGTCTGCCAAGGCATCATGCTGCCCATTCAGTGAACGTCGTACAAATGCGCAGCCCTGCAATTGCTTCCCTGACTCCACTGCTGGTGGAATAGAACTCGGCTCCATGCAACTGCAGAGAGAGCGCCTCCGGCCTCTAAGAGGGTCTTTGGCCTACTCTTCCACGCTGGCTACACGTCTCGGCAAGAGGTGGGAGCGTCTGCACTTCACCCCACCGCACGCGGACGTATATTCGGAGTTTGCGTGTCTCTCTCTCTCCCCGTGGTTGTGTGGATTTTTCTCCACATTTAGACAACACGCGTTTAGAGTTGTTTGACCGCTCTAAATGTTCACGTGATAAGCCACTTCGTTGAGCTATCATTTGTGGCCGGATCGCTTTTGAAATAGAACTGTATATCTCAGTGGGTCTTACCTGGTAAAAAAAAAATACAGAAGCGAAGTGGCCCATTGCGTCGACCACCGTCGCCGGGAGAGCGAATCGGGCGTGCCGTGTATAGATGGCTCAAAGCCACGGGACATTTATACGATGGGAAGACAATATACGTAACATACACACTCAGCCCCCCGTTGTGCACGATCTACTCGCGCAGGTGTATATACCAAGGCTGTAGCCATGGAGTCAACATTGGGGGGGACCAAATATTCCAGGGGGTCTGGGGGTCCCCCCCCCAGAAAAAAAAAATCTACATTCGAAAACGAATTTCCAGCCATTTCCTGCCTAAAATATTAAAACATTCACTATCACATAGGATGGACTTTATATTAATGTTTTAAAATAACGTCTAATAGTGTATTGTATTACATTGCTGTTTTTTCTTTTCTTTTTTTAGGGATTCATAAAGTACAACCATAACCACAATCATATGAACAGAAATCTATTTTATAGCAATATATTGAGGGGGACATTTTGAGCATATTTGAATATTGGATGTGTCCCCCCCAATATATATTATAATTACGGCCTTGATATATGCATAGTTAGTACTCCACAGTAAGACAAATATCTCCCCCGTATAGCCTTTGACAGACTAGGAGGCAAGTGTTGTTTGCGAGCACCTATGAAGGCCGATACAGCACACAGAGGGGTGGGTGGCCAGCACCACGGATGTCGTTGCCACCCCAACGCTGATCTTTTACGCACCGCACCAGCTACTCGTGTTAAGGCTGAGTAGACCTAGACGACGCCCCGGGTACTGGTTTATATATTTGCCGCTGGTGTTGGCCTTGAGCGGGAATCGAACTCTGGTCGCCCGGGTTTTCGTAGCGCAGTGCGCTAACCACTGCACCACCGCTCCACCACAGAGTCGATTCTTCGCTACTTATGGCGGCTATAAAACTCCGATTTTCCATGTCATGTGATCATTGATGTGTGTGTGGTTTTTACTGTTGTTAATCTAACCATCCAAAAGCATTTTTGGTTTATTATCAGGAGGTTTAGGCGGGTGCTGATTATAAATCATCATCATCGTCAGCCATGGGCAATCCACTGCTGGATGACGGCATCCCCAATCCGCCACCACCCCTACTGACCGTGCGATAACATCACACGCCGTCAAATTTCCGATCACGCGATGTTGAGAGTATGACGGTAAAGCCAATAAAAAGCGAGCGCAAATCGCCACCAAATATCTCTCCTGTACGCGAATAAACACGCCGTAGACTCGAGACGCACACGTTGATACAACAAAAAGAAAAAGAGCCCCCCCCGGCAAAGCGCTTAGCAGACTTGTGTTGTCAGCGAGCACCCAATGAAGGCCAATACGGCACACGTATGATGCGGTGGATGACCAGTACCGCGACCGGCCGCCTTTGTCTCCCCGTTGCTGACACGTATATATATTACACAGTGCTCATTGAAGGCTGAGTAGAACTAGAGGCTGGCCCACGACCGATGCGCATAATCGTCACCGATGTCGGCCTGCGAGCGGGAGTCGAACTCGGATGGCCCCGTTCGTGAGCGCGATGCGCTAACCACTGCGCCACCGCTCCGAGGAGAGAAATAAATAAAAAAACTAGATCGTCATATTTCATATTTAGGACGAAAGAATTTGTCTTTGAGGCACGAATTTCAGTTTCGCAAAATAAAATTATTTACCTCCGTCAATATTTTCGCTCAACAAAAGACAAAGGTCGCCCGTGTAGCCCACACAGCCCGTTGGGGCAAGTGCGGCTCTTTAGCGAGCAGCGCGCATACGACGCACGGGGCAGTGACGTGGCGAGAACCCCACTCCCGGCCGTCTTTGTATCTCCCCCGCCCGCCCTAGTGGTTGATTTTGACACACCGCACCAGGTCTAACGGTATACTAAGCACCCATTATTAATTCCCAAAACGCACAGACACACACAGATAATTTAATTATACAAACTATAGCGAATATAATTCTTATACCCATATACAGGGGCTGCTTTCTTGTCGCTAACATGAATACGCATCGCAGCAATACACAATTATCATGTGTTTCATTGATCAACATCAATATATCGACCAGTTTATATACAATCGATGTTCATCATCTTGACGATCATTATCATCATGAGCAGTAGCGATGATCAATTCACTGTTTACGAGGTAACAAATGCAGTCTCTAGTCCTAAATACAGTATATATAGACTGCATCGTATCTACCTGTGTGTGTGTGTTGCCCTAACAGCATGTTAAAGGCTATATGGGGGATCTTTGTCTTTGTTCGATTCCCGTTCACGGCCAACCATCTCAGTCCTGGACCTCCCCTGGGTCGACTCAGCCTCAAATGAGTAGCTGGTGCGGTGTGTAAAATCATCGCTACTGGGGAGACAAAGGCGGCCGGGCGTGGTGCTGGCCACCCACCCCCTCGTGTGCCGTGCCGGCCTTCAGAGGACTTTCGCTATATTATATTAACTAATGGAAATCCGTAATGTATATACATTTGCAAGACAAACAGATTGACAGATTAAAAAAAAACACTATATTTATGCCGTGTATATATGTATCAAATTACACTGTTATGCCAATAACAATGACAAATCTATATTTAGGAAGGCATTTGCCGACTATCAAGATTGTTTCAAGCAGGGTCCTGCGAAAGTTGGTTGAATGGCAAAAGCCAACGTTCGATATAACCAAGCGACGCATTCACAACAAACGGCAGCACCTATGCCAATCATAATAACGATACGTAAACCCGTCGGCCCAGATTGCGTTCAATAACGTAACCAACTCACGAAAGATTCGTCCAAAAATAAATGACAAAGATCAGTCGGCACAAACATCCCGAGAGGCATGACCCTCTTAACAATGAGTCTTGAGACTCACCCGAAGCTTGCCTCGTATAGACTCAGACAACGGGAGTGCGCTAGGTAATAAACGGCGAACATCATTGTCTGCAGACCGTGCACATGTGTACAAAGCTCCCCCGTATAGCCTGAACAGACTGTTGGGGCAAGTGCCGTTAGCGAGTAGCACCTATGAAGGCCGACACGACACGCGCCCGGCGTTTTACACATCACACCAGGTACTCATTTGAGGCCGAATCGACCTAGGTGACCATACTTCACCACGCTGGTCAGTGCGGAGGGTCGGTGAATGACAATTGGCGGAAGGGGTGACCAGAGCGGTGGCGCAGCAGTTAGCGCAGTGCGATACGAGACCCGCCCAACCTCAATCCGATGCCCGGCACGCGAGCGATATTCGCATGGGGCGGGGGGTCCTTATAGGAAAATTCCACTCCACGACCATCACCACCACCATCACCACCACCATCACCACAACCACCATCACAACCACCATCACCACCACCATCACCACCACCATCACCATCACCAGCATCACCACCACCATCACCACCACCACCACCATCACCACCATCACCATCACCACCATCACCACCACCACCATCATCACCACCATCACCACCACCATCACCACCACCATCACCACCACCATCACCATCACCACCACCATCACCACCACCACCACCATCACCACCATCACCACCACCACCAGCACCATCACCACCATCACCACCACCATCACCACCACCATCACCACCACCATCACCACCATCACCACCACCATCACCACCATCACCATCACCACCATCACCACCACCATCACCACCATCACCATCACCACCATCATCACCACCATCACCATCACCACCACCATCACCATCACCACCACCACCACCGACACAGGGAAACCGCGGTGGAAGTATGACCAGGGCACACAGCACAATCCTTCCTGCGAGCCTCCCGTAGGTCGACTCAGCCTTAAGTGACGACTGTATGAGCCGTTGTGGGGTGTGGAACACCATCAGCAGGAGGGGGGGGGATACAAAGGCGGACGGGCGTGCTTGCGGTGTTGGTTCACAGTCAGAAGGAGGTAAATTCCCTCGTGTGCCGTGCCAGCCTTCCTTCAAAGGTGCTCGCTAAAAGGGCTTGTCGTTGTACAGTCTACAAACGGGATGTATTAACGGTCTAAAAATAATATTGAACTTTATTTAGCATCGTTTTATACGCCAATGCGATGGGAGTAGATTTTTTTTGTTACGGATAAATTACCCATATAAATGCTAACGATTACCCAGCACACCTTGCAATAAATCTCGTGTATATTTATTTTGTATTGTGGCGTGTGAATGAGCGATCGAGGAACACGATTGCATTGCGTAATAGGCGTTGGCCGAGTTCGTCCAGATTAGCACCGATCCATATTTGTATCATCAATCTCAGCAATGTTTACATAGCTACTCCTGCACGAATAACCCAGCCGATTTACAGGTAGTCCTCGTTTAAGCGCGGTAGATGCGTTCCTGAAAAGTGTTGCGTTACAAAGCAAAAAAAAACGCGCTAATTGAAATAATGCAACGATAACATTTGACGATATACGATGGACTACTTTCTACTACGCACGCGCAGAGATTGTGCCTCCACGTCACGGCATCATTCCACGTGCTGTATCACTCCGCTCAGCCAAGCAACTCAAGAAAGTAGTTCGTGATCGACCGCTCAAAAACAGCGTTATAACTGGCGCGTTGTGCGAAACGTGTTCCCGGATGGGAAGAACCGCGTTGTAGCGAAAACGTAATTATGTAGAACGTGTTTCGCACCCCACACAGCCAACCGTGCTAATGGAAAACGTGTTGTGTGAACACCACGCGTTAATCGAGGACTTGCCGTACGAGTGGACCGTCGCTAGAATATAAGATACGACGGCTCGGTGGTCACGGCGACACCGAGGGAGTGGCAGCCACACGGAAGGAGGGAAACCCGCCTGAGATGGTGCGATGGAAACGCTGGGGCTCGCTTGCCTTGTGCTCGGTGAATTTTATTTTTAAATCCTTTATATTAAGTTCACTTGCTTGCTTGCGCGCTTACGACCGTGCAAATCTTTCGGTCGTTTTTTAACCCACTTCCCGTGATCCAATCGAGCTGACATTTTGCACACAGACTCGTTGTGCGTGACAATTTATTTTCGTGAAAATATTTTTTCCAAAATGTTACACTTTTTAGGAAAAAATAAATTATATTTAATTACCAATTGCTTAATGGTGGCAGGCAATCATCTGACCCATAGGTGGCAGCCATCTCAAGCCAGAGGACGAGAGGACTCTAGCCGCCCCGCATATAAAGGATTTATAGTGAAAAACTTTGTTTTTACGGGTTAAATTTTTACGTTGCACGGATGTCCGAGACGACGTAGACGGGATCGGCTCGTGTTCCGGACCGCGAGAGAATATGGCGATGCGCTTGGGGAAGGAGGTTTTCATCCAGCAGTGCATGGATTATGGCTGCTGCTGCTGTTGCCGAGGATGATGATGTGAGATGGTGTCACACCTATTGTAAATTATCCATGCGCCGTGCACGTGAGACTCGGACGCGTCCTTCACTACACCACGCTCCCACACAGATCGGGAAGAACGCCGCTGCTGTGCGAACAGAGTGGATGTCCGGAATAAACACCTCCTCGTTCGAGACCCAAACATCATCATCATCATCGCAGGACCTCCTGGCTCTGACAGTCTTCCTCCTTCTCGAAGACAGCGGCCTGATCATCGACCGCATCACGACATCAGCGGGTTGTTGGGGGCATCTCCTTCACAAATGGAAAATTAAAGACGAGGCCACAGGAGGGCGATTTTTGCCATGCAACCCAAACTATGGACCAGAGAGGAAACCCATAGAGATACATAGAGACACATAGAGATACATAGAGATACATAGAGACCCATAGAGATACATAGAGACACATAGAGATACATAGAGACACATAGAGATACATAGAGACTCATATAGATATATATAGATACATAGAGACACATAGAGATACATAAAGATACATAGAGACTCATATAGATATACACATAAACACAGAGATATATAGAAATACATAGAGACACATAGAGATACATAGAGACCCATATAGATACATAGAGATACATAGCGATAAATAGACCCATATAAATATATAGAGATATAGAGACACAATGAGATACAATGAGATACATAGAGACACATAGAGATACATAGAGACCCATAGAGATACATAGCGATACATAGAGAGACACATAGAGAGACACATAGAGAGTCACATAGAGACTCATATACACCCTTAGAGATACATTAAAGACAAGCCACATTAATGCGACTGTGGCCATGCAAACCAAACTATGGACCACATAGTCAACCCATAGACATGTTTGTATCTATATGGACCCATCGAGATCCAGAGACCCAGAGAGACCTCTAGGCGTGCATTAAAGACGAGTAACCACAGCCGTGTGATTGTGGCCATGCAAGCCACAACACTATTGACCACACGGTGAATCTACTGGAGGAACAGCGACACGACACGAACTCTTCTTCTTGGTTCTTTCGGTAAAGTCGCGTAGAATGGAAGTAAAATTATAATAAAAAGTAATACAAAACATTAAAACATAATCAAATAATTTTATTATTTTTTTTTTTATTATTATGACGTTACTTTTTTCGGTAAGTCACGTATAATGGAAATAATAAAATAATACATAGTAATAAAAAAATAAAACATAAAATAAAATTCTTTCATTGTTTCATTTTTTTATTATTTTACCGAAAAAAGTAAAGTCATAATAATAAAAAAATTAAACATAATAAAATATTTGTATTATGTTTATTTTTAGTATCATTATTTATTATTTTATTATTTCCCTTCTATGTGACTTTACCGAAAGAAACAAGAAGATGAATCCCTGCAGTCACGAAAGCTTTAAATCGAAAAATGACACGAAATCTCTCTCTGTCTCTGCTGAAGCCCCTCTCCTCGTGGCCAGCAGTGGCTCATCTCGATATTGTCATCTCGAACTCCTGAAGCGTCTTGCCGCCGCCGCTGCTGCTGCTGCCATCACACTCAAGATTACCACACTGGTAGCAACCTCCTGGTTACACCAGCCCACAGGGGATTGTTGTGTCCGTCCGTCCGTCGTGCAGGGAGGGGCTGGGTGGGGAGGGGCTGGGTGGGGAAGGTGGGGAGGGGCTGGGTGGTGAGGGTGGGGCTGGGTGGAGAGGGGAGGGTGGGGAGGGGCTAGGTGGGGAGGGTGGGGCTGGGTGGGGAAGGGTGGGTGGGGAGGGGCTGGGTGGGGAGGGTTGAGAGGGGCTGGATGGGGAGGGTGGGGAGGGGCTGTGTGAGGAGGGTGGGGCTGGGTGGGGGGGATTGGGGCTGGGTGGGGAGGGGAGGGTGGGGAGGGGCTGGGTGGGGAGGGTGGGGCTGGGTGGGGAGGGGAGGGTGGGAAGGGGCTGGGTGGGGAGGATGGGGAGGGGCTGGGTGGGGAGGGTGGGGAGGGGCTGGGTGGGGAGGGTGGGGAGGGGCTGGGTGGGGAGGGTGGGGAGGGTGGGGAGGGGCTGGGTGGGGAGGGTGGGGAGGGGCTGGTCACCCCGTGGTGCCCTTATAAAACTCAACGTTTAACCTACTTATGCCGGCTTGTGCCTGCCCTCACAGTCGGGCATATTTGCTGAATACACCACGCCGCCGTTGACCCTGGCCATTGACCGAGCGACCCAACGTTCCTACCAGCTCCCTCCGCAGGAGGAGGAATGTGTTTAAACTTCGGCGAGAGTCGATTAAGAGTTGGCTTGAATCGATTGATGATTGAGATCTGGTACCACGTGGTTGCACTACAGAATCGCCTCCAATTGTTTCCCCTTTTAATCAGTGGCGTTAGAAGCGACACGGCAAGCTCGGTCGGTGCGCCAATCGGCCAGGTGCGGCCCCGATGTTTGATTTGCATCTTTGCACGGCGGTCGCAACCCAGGAGGGTCTTGATTATCGCGACTCCGATTGCCTCGTCACATCGATACATTTAGACCGCGTCGTTCAGAACAAGTTGATCGTCGTTCTATATGACACCGTTGTCTAAAATAAAACCTCGTGGTGCTTCTCAAGGTTGGCCACAACTCGTAGCATTGGCCATCGGGGGGGGGGGGGGGCACCGGGGGGAGGGGGGGCACCGGGGGGGGGGGTGGGGGGCTGGGGGGGTGGGGAGCTGGGGGGGGGGTGGGGAGCTGGGGGGGGCTGGGGGGTCACCCCCCGCTCCATGCTCGTTACGCGACTATTTTAATTATTTGTGTGCGCGCGCTAAGAAGCAAGCCCGACGTTAATTACCTCTCCCCTTTATATTGGCGACACGCCAGGCACGCGTACGCAAGCATCCCCGGGCGTCAATCCACTGCTGGATTGCAGTGGATTGATATACACACGTGTAACACGTGTACACACACACACACACACGTGCAACACGTGTACACACACACACATACGTGTAACACGTGTACACACACACACGTGTAACACGTGTACACACAGACACACGTGTAACGTGTACACACACACACACGTGTACACACACACACACACGTGTAACACGTGTACACACACACACACACACGTGTACACACACGTGTAACACACACACACGTGTACACACACGTGTAACACACACACACGTGTAACACGTGTACACACACACACGTGTAACACGTGTACACACACACGTGTACACACACACACGTGTAACACGTGTACACACTCACACACGTGGAACACGTGTACACACACACACGTGGAACGGTGAGATGTCAATATTAAAATTGAATCGGCTCGATAGACGCGGACAGCGTCAACTGTTTAAGCGCGTCGGGTGGGGCGTGTTTAACAATTATCAGGCGCGTGTAGCGTGGAACGAATTCATTTGTATTTTAATTGGGGGGCCTATTGGTCAACGCGGAATAGACGGAGCGTGGCGGTTGGTGTCGAGGACTGGCGTTTGGGAGGCCCTGGAAATACGACCTGCTAGGGCACGCGGGCGTCCAGATAGATCCAGAATAATACAAAACAAAAACATAAACTGAAGTGCGCAAAGAAGCGTGGAGATAAACACAGAGAGGGAGAGAGAGAGAGAGAGAGGGAGATGCACGCATGGAATTATCAGACGAGAGACGGAAACGGGTACCACGTCGATTGAGCGAAGAGGCGCTTGGGTTGACGACATCTGTCAACGTGTCAAGTAAGTGGGGGCTTGCGGGGCAGGCCTCGTCACGGTCAACCACAAATTAACTCGTTTCACGCTGCACGCGTCTGATGATTGTTAAACGCGACCCACGTGGCGCGCTCAGCAATAATTGTCGACCATGGACGCTGGGCGAGAATAATAAAAATAATAATGATGATGATGATGGAGTGGCAGTCAAAGACGAAAGTCAACTATCATTGTTTTTTTATTTTACCAGGCGAGGCCCACTGAGCTACGGGCCTCTTTTTTCAGAAGCGAACTGACCACAAATGACATCCAGGCGAAGTGGCTAATCGCCGCGTGGCAATGTACAGCAGCCAAATGTTCTAAACGCGTCGACGTCGATTCTAAATGTGGAGGTGGAAAAACCGGAGGACCTGGAGAAAAACCCACGCGACCACGGGGAGAGAGAGAGACACCGCAAGCTCCAAATATACAGCAGGTGTCAAGGGTGGGGATCGAACCCACGACCTCCTGTACACCAGGCGAGGCCGTTAACATCTCCGAGCCACCGCGATATTGAGAAGAAAAATTCCCCTCCCGCGTGGAGATGGAGCGATGAAATCCTCTCGCGCGCAGCTGCTGCCGGACAAATCGTTACATCGCAGGATCGCGAGCCGGTTGACGACGACGATGACGATGGCCATGCCGATGATGTTGTCGATTTTCAAACCCGTCCAGAGGCCAGGATGCAGTTCACGTATTATGCAGCACGGCACCGATGCGTATGATGTACAGAGACCGTCGTGAGGATTTGGAATGGCGCGTGGAGGGATTAATAAAAAGGATCACGTGCATTTATTTCGTCGACAAATCCGACAGATATAAACCCGAGGTGTAAAATGAACGGCCGTTAACCACTGCGCCACCGCTCCCCACGTAAATACGAACACAGACGAGCAAATACATAGAAAGACAAAGACCCCCCGTGTAGCCTTAACAGACTGTTGGGGCAAGTGTTGTTAGCGAGCACCTATGAAGGCCAGAACGGCACACGAGGGGGTGGGGTGGCCAGCACCACGCCCGGCCGCCTTTGTCTCCCTAGTGGTGATGTTATAACGCACCGCACCAGGCACTCATTTGAGGCTGAGTCGACGTAGGGGAGGCCCAGAACCGGTTCAGATAATCGTCACGGGTGTCGGTCGTGAGCGAGGAATCGAACCCGGATCGCCGGGTTCGTAACGCAGAGCGCTACCCGCTACACTACCGCTCCCCACACAAAAATAACCATCACACGCACACATACACACGCACACAACCCGTGATACGTGCAAACACTCCTAACGTACCTACATCCGTTATCCTTACTGGCGCATTGGGATCTACGGATGAAATGCGCCCTAGAAAAAAACGTAAATCATGAAAATAAACGTAAACACATTTACTAACATAAGACGCGTAATACATCGAGTATGCTGTACATCAAATGCACACGCGTACGCACATACGTACATCCATAAAAAGACAAAGATCCTCCGTGTAGCCTTAACGGACTGTTGGGGCAAGTGCTGTTAGCGAGCAGCATCTA
>NW_027614557.1:0-25126 GCF_965212315.1 Lampetra planeri | reverse complement strand
GTGGGTGGGGTGGGAGTGGGGTGAGTGGGTGAGTGGGTGAGGTGGGTGGGGTGAGTGGGTGGGTGGGTGGGTGGGTGGGTGAGAGGGTGGGTGGGTGGGTGGGTGGGGTGGAGTGAGTGGAGGGTGAGTGGGTGAGTGATTGAGTGGGTGAGTGAGTGGGTGAGTGGGTGGGTGGGTGAGTGAGTGGGTGAGTGGATGAGTGAGTGGTGGGTGGGTGGGTGAGTGGGTGGAGTGAGCGAAGTGGGTGGGTGAGTGGTGTGAGTGAGCGAGTGGGTGGGTGGGTGGGTGAGTGGGTGGGTGGGTGAGTGAGTGAGTGAGTGGGTGGGTGGGTGGTGTGAGTGAGTGAGTGGGTGGGTGAGTGGGTGGGTGATTGAGTGGGTGGGTGAGTGGGTGGGTGAGTGGGTGGGTGAGTGGGTGGGTGAGTGGGTGAGTGGGTGGGTGGGTGAGTGAGTGGGTGGGTGGGTGAGTGGGTGGGTGAGTGGGTGGGTGAGTGGGTGGGTGAAGTGAGTGAGTGGGTGGGTGGGTGAGTGGGTGGGTGGGTGGGTGAGTGGGTGGGTGAGTGAGTGGGTGAGTGGGTGGGTGAGTGAGGTGGGTGGGTGAGTGGGTGGGTGAGTGGGTGGGTGAGTGGGTGGGTGAGTGAGTGGGGAGTGGGTGGGTGGGAGTGGGTGGAGTGGGTGGGTGAGTGGGTGGGTGAGTGGAGTGGGTGAGTGGGTGGGTGAGTGGAGTGGGTGGGTGGGTAGTGGGTGAGGTGAGTGGGTGGGGTGAGTGGGTGGTGGGTGGGTGAGTGGGTGGGTGAGTGGTGGGTGGTGGTGAGTGAGTGGGTGAGTGGGTGGGTGGGTGGGTGGGTGGGTGAGTGAGTGGGTGGGTGGGTGAGTGGTGGGTGAGTGAGTGGGTGGGTGGGTGGGGTGAGTGAGTGGGTGGGTGGGTGAGTGGGTGGGTGAGTGGGTGGGTGAGTGGGTGGGTGGTGAGTGGTGGTGGGTGGTGGGTGGTGTGAGTGGTGGGTGAGTGAGTGGGTGAGTGGGTGGGTGAGTGGGTGGGTGAGTGGGTGGTGGGTGAGGTGGGTGGGTGGGTGGGTGAGTGAGTGGGTGGGTGAGTGGGTGGGTGAGTGGGTGGGTGAGTGGGTGGGTGGGTGAGTGGGTGGGTGGGTGGGTGGGTGGGTGAGTGGGTGGGTGGGTGGAGTGAGTGAGTGGGTGGGTGAGTGGGTGGGTGAGTGGGTGGGTGGGTGGGTGAGTGACTGTGTGGGTGGGTGAGTGGGTGGGTGGGTGGGTGAGTGGGTGGGTGGGTGAGTGGGTGGGTGAGTGGGTGGGTGGGTGAGTGGGTGGGTGGTGAGTGGGTGAGTGGGTGAGTGGGTGAGTGAGTGGGTGAGTGGGTGGGTGAGTGGGTGGGTGGGTGGGTGAGTGGGTGGGTTGGGTGGGTGGGTGAGTGGGTGGGTGAGTGGGTCGGTGAGTGGGTGGGTGGGTGGGTGAGTGGGTGGGTGAGTGGGTGAGTGAGTGGGTGAGTGAGTGGGTGAGTGGGTGGGTGGGTGAGTGAGTGGGTGAGTGGATGAGTGAGTGGGTGGGTGGGTGAGTGGGTGGGTGAGCGAGTGGTGGGTGAGTGGGTGAGTGAGCGAGTGGGTGGGTGGGTGGGTGAGTGGGTGGGTGGGTGAGTGAGTGAGTGGGTTGGTGGGTGGGTGAGTGAGTGAGTGGGTGGGTGAGTGGGTGGGTGAGTGGGTGGGTGATTGAGTGGGTGGGCGAGTGGGTGGGTGAGTGGGTGGGTGAGTGGGTGAGTGGTTGGTGGGTGGGTGAGTGAGTGAGTGGGTGGGTGGGTGGGTGAGTGGGTGGGTGAGTGGGTGGGTGGGTGAGTGGGTGGGTGAGTGAGTGAGTGGGTGGGTGAGTGGGTGGGTGGGTGGGTGAGTGAGTGAGTGGGTGAGTGGGTGGGTGAGTGAGTGGGTGGGTGGGTGGGTGGTGAGTGAGTGAGTGGGTGGGTGGGTGGGTGAGTGGGTGGGTGGGTGAGTGAGTGGGTGAGTGAGTGGGTGGGTGGGTGAGTGGGTGGGTGTTGATTCCACGTGGAATGTTCGAACGCTCACTGCGGAGGAGGAGAGGCTGCCACTCCTCTGTCGGGAGCTGGACCGGTACCGCCTGGATCTTTGCGGCATTCAGGAGGTCCGGTGGACCGGCTCTGGCTCCTGCCACCATGAGGGATGGACAGTCCTCCACTCGGGGCAGGAGACTGCCAAACAACAGGGAGTGGCTCTTCTTCTGAACAAAAGAATGAAGGGGGCGTGGGAGCGTGGCGGTGAGGTGTGGGAAGCTGTAAGCCCCAGGATACTATGGGCTCGAATTCCCATCAATCAGAGGCGAGGAGTGGTGGTCGTGGTTACTTATGCCCCCACCGAAGACGAACATCCGTGGAGGGATGCATGGGCCAGATCAGCTCAATAACTACTATACACTACACTATACACTACACTGTACACTACACTGTACACTACTACACTACACACTACTACACTATACACTACACTATACACTACACTACACACTGGTGCTGTACTAGTGACGAATTGGCCACGTTCTGTTCACGTGACCCCCTGGCTGGCGGGCTGTCGGGTGGTGTCAGCTTCTAACGACACCACATCGACACATTGACACATCGATTTGAAGTCTTCTTAGTTCTTTCGGTAAATTCATCACGTAGAAGGGAAATAATAAAAAATATTTTTAAAATACAAATATAAAATAATAAAAATAAAACATAATAAAATACAATTTTAAAAGAATAAAAATAAAACATAATAAAATACAATTTTAAAATAATTATTAAGCCTGCCTCTACAGCCCTGCTAGACGCTACCTGGGGGGCTTTGTCTGTGTCTGTGTAACTGCACTTGCCCCTACGGCCCTGCCAGAGGCTACCTGGGGGAGCTTTGTCTGTGTCTGTGTAACTGCACTTGCCCCTACAGCCCTGCTAGAGGCTACCTGGGGGGGCTTTGTCTGTGTCACAGCACTTGCCCCTACAGCCCTGCTAGAGGCTACCTGGGGGAGCTTTGTCTTTGTCTGTGCACCTGCACTTGCCCCTACAGCCCTGCTAGAGGCTACCTGGGGCGGCTTTGTCTGTGTAACTGCACTTGCCCCTACAGCCCTGCTAGAGGCTACCTGGGGGAGCTTTGTCTGTGTCTGTGTAACTGCACTTGCCTCTACAGCCCTGCTAGAGGCTACCTGGGGGAGCTTTGTCTGTGTCTGTGTAACTGCACCTGCCTCTACAGCCCTGCTAGAGGCTACCTGGGGGAGCTTTGTCTGTGTAACTGCACTTGCCCCTACAGCCCTGCTAGAGGCTACCTGGGGGAGCTTTGTCTGTGTCTGTGTAACTGCACTTGCCCCTACAGCCCTGCTTGAGGCTACCTGGGGGAGCTTTGCCTGTGTCTGTAACTGCGCTTGCCTCTACAGCCCTGCTAGAGGCTACCTGGGGGAGCTTTGTCTGTGTCTGTGCATCTGCACTTGCCCCTACAGCCCTGCTAGAGGCTACCTGGGGGAGCTTTGCCTGTGTCTGTGTAACTGCACTTGCCCCTACAGCCCTGCTAGAGGCTACCTGGGGGGGGGCTTTGTCTGTGTCTGTGTAACTGCGCTTGCCCCTACAGCCCTGCTAGAGGCTACCTGGGGGAGCTTTGTCTGTGTCTGTGTAACTGCACTTGCCCCTACAGCCCTGCTAGAGGCTACCTGGGGGAGCTTTGTCTGTGTCTGTGTAACTGCACTTGCCCCTACAGCCCTGCTAGAGGCTACCTGGGGGGGCTTTGTCTGTGTCTGTGTAACTGCACTTGCCCCTACAGCCCTGCTAGAGGCTACCTGGGGGAGCTTTGTCTGTGTAACTGCACTTGCCCCTACAGTCCTGCTAGAGGCTACCTGGGGGGGCTTTGTCTGTGTCTGTGTAACTGCACTTGCCCCTACAGCCCTGCTAGAGGCTACCTGGGGGAGCTTTGTCTGTGTCTGTGTAACTGCACTTGCCCCTACAGCCCTGCTAGAGGCTACCTGGGGGGGGCTTTGTCTGTGTCTGTAACTGCACTTGCCCCTACAGCCCTGCTAGAGGCTACCTGGGGGGGCTTTGTCTGTGTCTGTGTAACTGCACTTGCCCCTACAGCCCTGCTAGAGGCTACCTGGGGGAGCTTTGCCTGTGTCTGTGTAACTGCACTTGCCCCTACAGTCCTGCTAGAGGCTACCTGGGGGAGCTTTGTCTGTGTCTGTGTAACTGCACTTGCCCCTACAGCCCTGCTAGAGGCTACCTGGGGGAGCTTTGTCTGTGTCTGTGTAACTGCACTTGCCCCTACAGTCCTGCTAGAGGCTACCTGGGGGAGCTTTGTCTGTGTCTGTGTAACTGCACTTGCCCCTACAGCCCTGCTAGAGGCTACCTGGGGGAGCTTCATTTCGTCTTCGGCGGTTGGAGCCATCTGAGCTAAAAATATCACAGAACGGGAAGTAAAATATTAATATTTATTATTGATTAAAATTAATATTTATTAATGTTAATACTTAAACTTATTGATAATTATAGTTATTATAATAATTAGAATTATTAATGTTATAAATAATTATTAATATATTTATATTAATGAATAACATCGTTAATGTTAATCTCCAATATTATCGATATAAATTTTTAACATTACTACTTATAACGATTATTAATTTATTTTTACTTTTAATTAATAATTCTTAATATTCTTAGTTCTCGCGGTAAGGTCGCGCAGGTAGAAAATAAAAATTAAAAAAATTAAAAATTAAAATTAATAAAAGCAGCAAAAAAAAACCCACGACGTGGATTTTTTATTTCGTAATTTTTATTTTCTCTCTCGACTTCACGATTAGAATTCCTCAAGTCTCGAAACTTCTCGGTCAACATGTTTTCATCTCGAATTGGAACTTTCGCGATTGCAGGAATTACTAAACTCGCTAAAGTCACACGAGTAGAAATAAAATAATTCGAATTTTATTTCTACAAACGCCACTTTTACCTAAAGAATCAATGAGTATCAAAATGTTTTTAGTAATATTTTTAATTAATAACAAACAACCTCTGAAAGTTGCCTACGTTTAGAAACGTAACGTTCATAAACGTAACGTTTAGAAAGTTTTCCGACAGACGCTGTTCTTCACCTGAGCACGGCTGCTTGCGTTGTGGCCGAAACGTCGTGAGAATTGTATTTTATTATTTATATTTTTATTATTTTTAAAATTGTATTTTATTATGTTATATTTTTATTATTTTATAATTGTATTTTATTATGTTATATTTTTCTTATTTTATAATTGTATTTTATTACGTTTTATTTTTCTTATTTTAAAATTGTATTTTATCACGTTTTATTTTTATTATTTAAAAATTGTATTTCATTATGTTTCATTTTTATTACTTAATTTATTTCATTATGTTTTCGTTTTATTATTTTATTATTTCCCTTCTACGCGACGACTTTACCGAAAGAACCAAGAAGGTGAATCCCTGCTGCAGTCACGAAAGAAGCTTTACATCGAATTTTTCTCTTATTGTTTACAAACGAATCGTTTTTTCTCATTGTTTTAAATCGACACCGCAGAAGTTGGGGGGGGTGGTGGTGGTGGTGTTGTGAGTTGTGCTTGTTGTTGGTGGTGTTGGTGGTGGTGGTGATGGTGGTGTTGGTGGTGGTTGTGGTGGTGGTGGTCGTGATGGTGGTGGTGATGGTCGTGGTGGTGGTGGTGGTGGTCGTGGTGGTGGTGATGGTGGTGATGGTGGTGTTGGTGGTGGTTGTGGTGGTCGTGGTGGTGGTGATGGTGGTGATGGTGGTGATGGTGGTGGTGGTGGTGATGATGGTGGTGTTGGTGGTGGTTGTGGTGGTGGTGGTCGTGGTGGTGGTGGTGGTGGTGGTCGTCGTGGTGATGGTGGTGGTGGTCGTGGTGGTGGTGATGGTGGTGATGGTCGTGATGATGATGGTGGTGATGGTGGTGGTGGTGGTGGTGGTCGTGGTGATGGTGGTGGTCGTGGTGGTGGTCGTGGTGATGGTCGTGATGATGGTGGTGGAGATGGTCGTGATGATGGTGGTGGTGATGGTGGTGGTGTTGTTGTGGGTTGTGCTTATGGCTGTGGGTAGGGGGGGGGGGGGCAGAGGTTGTGAGGGTGGTTGTGGGTTTGAGCCTTTGTGGGTTCAGCAAGGATCTGGTTCGCTGGCGAGAGAGCGAGTGAGTGAGATTGAGCGAGTGAGAGAGATTGGGGCAAACCTTGTCCGTCCATTCGGTCGTCCGCGTGGAGACTGAGTGAGGAGGTCTTGACGATGGGGCCAGTGGCGTTGATCCACATCGCCACCATCACCATCATCACCATCAGCGCCACCATCGCCACCATCACCACCACCATCACGGCCACCATCGCCGCCACCATCGCCACCATCGACATCGCCACCACTGCTGCAAGCGTGACGGAAAAGCACGGTGAGTCTGTTTGAAACCCCTTGGTGGTTGTGGTGGTGGTCGTGGTGGTGGTGGTGGTGGTCGTGGTGGTGGTGGTGGTGGTCGTGGTGGTGGTGGTGGTGGTGGTCGTGGTGGTGGTCGTGGTGGTGGTGGGGGTGGTGGTGGTGGTGGTGATCGTGGTGGTGGTGGTGGTGGTCGTGGTGGTCGTGGTGGTGGTGGGGGTGGTGGTGGTGGTGGTGATCGTGGTGGTGGTGGTGATGGTGATGATGGTGGTGATGATGGTGGTGATGGTGATGATGGTGATGGTGGTGGTGGTGATGATGATGATGGTAATGATGGTGATGGTGGTAATCGTAGCAGTAGGCAGTAGTTATGGTCATCTCATCGATAATCCGACAAACATTTCGGCTGGCCTGCCTACGATCCATCCTGCGTTTAACCCTCTATGTGTGTGTGTGTGCGTCTCAGTCGATGTCTTTCTATGTGTGTGTGTGTGTGCGTCTCCGTCGATGTCTTTCTATGTGTGTGGGTCAATGTCTGTGTGCAAGTCCACGTGTGTGTCTGCCTTTTTCGCCCGAGAAATGTCGGGTATTTCCGCTAGTATCTACATAAAATGATGTTGTAAACACACCATCCTAACAAATAAACTCGTAAGAACAAAGTGTTTCACTCTAAATCCTTTATATGCGTGGCGGCTAGAGTCCTCTCGTCCCTCTGGCTTGAGATGGCTGCCACCTATGGGTCAGATGATTGCCTGCCACCATTAAGTAATTGGTAATTAAATATTATGTTTTGTCCTAAAAAGTGTAAAATTTTTGAAACAAATTTCCACGAACATTAATTGTCTCGCACAACGAGTCTGTGTTGCAAAATGTCAGCTCGACTGGATCACGGGAAGTGGGTTAAAAAACGACCGAAACATTTGCACGGTCCTAAGCAAGCAAGCAAGTGAACTTAATATAAAGGATTTAAAAATACAGTGCCGTATTTTAACACTAAAGCAGTCACTGACTCGCATAAGAATGAGATGTGACAGAGCAAATCTGAGAACAGATTTGGAATCGGCACCCTGAAATTAGTCTAAAACAGCTGTTATCCTTGCCAGGACCTTTCCCGGCCTCACACTGAGGAGTGAGATGCCCCTGTAGTTGTTACAGTCTGTGCGGTCCCCCTTCTTAAAGAGGGGGACCACCAGGGCATCCTTCCAGTCCTGCGGAACCCGTCCAGTGGCCCAGACTGTTGTTATGATGTCATGTAGGGCAGTGTGTGCACAAACGCCACCCTCCCTCAGCATTTTGCTTGGGAGATCATCTCTGCCCGGTGCCTTCCCTGGTCTCAGACTCCGGATCGCCTTCAGTACTTCCTCAAAAGATGGCACCTCAGCCAGCCACTCACAGGGGCTGACTTCCTCCTCCAATATTTGAGGCACCGCAGCCTCAGCAGGGTCGGCGAGTGTGTGGGTGAGAGTGTGGGTGAGTGTGTGAAGGGGTGAGTGTGTGAGTCGGCGAGTGAGTGAGTGTGTGTGAGTGGGTGAGTGTGGGTGGGTGAGTGTGTGGGTGAGTGTGGGTGGGTGAGTGTTATGTCATGTAGGGCAGTCTGTGCACAAACGCCACCCTCCCTCAGCATTTCGCTTGGGAGATCATCTCTGCCCGGTGCCTTCCCTGGTCTCAGACTCCGGATCGCCCTCAGAACTTCCTCAACGGATGGCACTTCAGACAGCCACTCACAGGGGGTGACCTCTTCCAATATTTGAGGCACCGCAGCCTCAGCAGGGTCATCCCCACTTTGTGCCTCGATGTTTTCCTGGCTGAGAGATTTTCCCTCCCCCAGGAACTCGCAGAGATGCTCAGCAAATCTGCAAACCTGTTCCTGGGGGTCGGAGATTGGATCACCGTTTTTTCCTCTAATGATGGTAATAGGTGTGGCGCTGCAGGTTACTTTTTTGATGGAATTAAATAGTGATTTGTGATCGCGGGCCACTGAGGCAGACTCCATCTCCTCAGCAACCCGCGACCACCACCCATCCTTGCAGCGCCTCACGGCTCCCCGAACCTCCGAGCGAAGGCTGCGGTAAACCTCCTCATTCTCCGACGTGGGATGCTGTAGGCGGCGAGAGTGGGCCTGTCGCTTTTTCTCAACCATCCTGAACACCTCCTCTGTCATCCAGGGTCTCTGGGGAGGTCTGGACCGTCTACCCAAAGCAGCCATTGCAGCTGCAGGAGTCACAGTCCTAAACCATCTCGCCCATTTACCCTCGACATCAGGAGGAGTGGGGGACGATGCCAACCCCAGCCGCAAGCGATGATGAAATTCTCGCTTGCAACTTTCATCAGCTAGCTGAGACCAGGCCACCTTAGGTTGGAATGGGGTCCTGGGTGTACACCCACCACCGGAGTGGAAGAATGGCAGGCGCATCTTACAGATGACAAGTCGATGGTCAGAGGGCAGATCAGCTCCACAGTAGGTCCTGGTGTCAAGGACATGGGCTCGCATCCGCTGGTCCGTCACTACGTAGTCCAGCAGATGTTCTTGCTTGGACCTGGCATGCAACATCCATGATGTTGTGTGGATGCGCCGATGCCGGAAGAGCGTGTTGGTCATTACAAGCCCATGGGCTGCACAAAAATCTAGCAGCCTCCTACCGTTATTATTGAGCTGATCTGGCCCATGCCTTCCAATCACTCCAGACCAGGTGCCAGCATCATGACCAACTTGGGCATTGAAGTCACCCAACAAGATGACTCTATCCCGAGTGGACACTTTAGCCAGCACCTGTGACAGGAGGTCATAGAAAGCGTCTGACTCATCGGCTTTGCCTGCATCCCTCCACGGATGTTCGTCTTCGGTGGGGGCATAAGTAACCACGACCACCACTCCTCGCCTCTGGTTGATGGGAAGGCGAGCCCAAAGTAGCCTGGGGCTTACAGCTTCCCACACCTCACCGCCACGCTCCCACGCCCCCTTCATTCTTTTGTTCAGAAGAAGACCCACTCCCTGTTGTTTGGCAGTCTCCTGCCCCGAGTGGAGGACTGTCCACCCCTCATGGTGGCAGGAGCCAGAGCCGGTCCACCGGACCTCCTGAATGCCGCAGAGATCCAGGCGGTACCGGTCCAGCTCCCGACAGAGGAGTGGCAGCCTCTCCTCCGCAGTGAGCGTTCTAACATTCCACGTGGCCACACGAAGTGGCTTTTCGTTGTTTCTGGAGAAGCCCCGAGGGTGAAGATTCAATCTCCTGGCTCCTGGCCAAATGGGGTTTGGCCAGGAGACGTCATAGAAGCCTGTCCCCCCCGGGGTACAAGCTTATTAAGTTTTCGGCATCGTAGTTTAGAGTGTAGGAGTGAGGGTGTGAGTGAATGTGAGAGTGAGTGTGTGAGTGACTGAGTGTGTGAGTGAATGAGTGACTGTGTGTGTGTATGAATGAGTGTATGAGTGAGTGACTGAGTGTGTGAGTGACTGAGTGAGTGAGTGTGTGAGTGACTGACTGAGTTACTGAGTGACTGACTGAGCGAGTGTATGAGTGAGTGTGTGAATGTGTGACTGAGTGACTGAGTGTGTAACGCTACAAATCAGCTCCCACTAAAAGTGTTTCCATCCCACCTGCTGTTGGTGGTGGTGCTGGTGGTGTGAGTGACTGAGTGACTGAGTGTATGACTGACTGAGTGAGTGACTGAGTGTGTGTGTGAGTGTGTGACTGAGTGAGTGACTGAGTGAGTGACTGAGTGTATGACTGACTGAGTGAGTGACTGAGTGTGTGTGTGAGTGTGTGACTGAGTGAGTGACTGACTGAGTGAGTGACTGACTGAGTGTGTGACTGACTGAGTGAGTGACTGAGTGTGTGTGTGAGTGTGTGACTGAGTGAGTGACTGACTGAGTGACTGAGTGAGTGACTGAGTGACTGACTGAGTGAGTGTATGAGTGAGTGTGTGACTGACTGAGTGAGTGACTGAGTGTGTGTGTGAGTGTGTGACTGAGTGAGTGACTGACTGAGTGACTGAGTGAGTGACTGAGTGACTGAGTGAGTGTATGAGTGACTGACTAACTGACTGACTGACTGACTAACTGACTGAGTAACTGAGTGACTAACTGACTGACTAACTGACTGACTGACTGACTGACCGAGTGCGTAACGCTACAAATCAGCTCCCACTTAAAGTGTTTCCATCCCACCTGCTGTTGGTAGTGGTGGTTGTGGTTGTGGTGGTGGCGGTGGTTGTGGTGGTGGTGGCGGTGGTTGTGTTGGTTCTACTCCGTTGACGTAAGCACGGCAAGTCAACAGCTGCAATTCCATTTCCACGTCACCTGCGTGGTGGGGGTCTGACGTGCCCTGTGGCTAATCACTGGACTGCTGATAAGGAAAGTCGCTTAACAGATGGGAAATGTGACGGTGGGACTGGGTGAATATTAATAGCGGAGCTCTAGATAATCATCAGGTGCAGGATTGCGCTCACTGCTACTGCCCATAGACTCAACATTAACACCCATAGACTCAACACTGAGACTCAACACTGCACCATAGACTCAACACTGCACCATAGACTCAACACTGAGACCCATAGACTCAGCACTGCACCATAGACTCAACACTGCCCATAGACTCAACACTGCACCATAGACTCAACACTGCACCATAGACTCAACACTGACACCCATAGACTCAACACTGCACCATAGACTCAACACTGCACCATAGACTCAACACTGCACCATAGACTCAACACTGCACCATAGACTCAACACTGCACCGTAGACTCAACACTGCACCATAGACTCAACACTGCACCGTAGACTCAACACTGCACCATAGACTCAACACTGCCCATAGACTCAACACTGCCCATAGACTCAACACTGAGACCCATAGACTCAACACTGCACCATAGACTCAACACTGCCCATAGACTCAACACTGCACCGTAGACTCAACACTGCCCATAGACTCAACACTGCCCCATAGACTCAACACTGCACCATAGACTCAACACTGCCCATAGACTCAACACTGCACCGTAGACTCAACACTGCCCATAGACTCAACACTGCCCCATAGACTCAACACTGCACCATAGACTCAACACTGCCCATAGACTCAACACTGCACCATAGACTCAACACTGCCCATAGACTCAACACTGCACCATAGACTCAACACTGCACCGTAGACTCAACACTGCACCATAGACTCAACACTGCCCATAGACTCAACACTGCACCATAGACTCAACACTGCCCATAGACTCAACACTGCCCATAGACTCAACACTGCACCATAGACTCAACACTGCACCATAGACTCAACACTGCACCATAGACTCAACACTGCCCATAGACTCAACACTGCCCATAGACTCAACACTGCACCATATACTCAGCACTGCACCATAGACTCAACACTGCACCATAGACTCAACACTGCACCATAGACTCAACACTGCCCATAGACTCAACACTGCACCATATACTCAGCACTGCCCATAGACTCAACACTGCCCATAGACTCAACACTGCCCATAGACTCAACACTGCCCCATAGACTCAACACTGCACCATAGACTCAACACTGCACCATAGACTCAACACTGCACCATAGACTCAACACTGCACCATAGACTCAACACTGCCCATAGACTCAACACTGCACCATATACTCAACACTGAGACCCATAGACTCAACACTGCCCATAGACTCAACACTGCACCATAGACTCAACACTGCACCATAGACTCAACACTGCACCATAGACTCAACATTGACATCATAGACTCAACACTGCACCATAGATTCAGCACTGCACCATAGACTCAACACTGCCCATAGACTCAACACTGCACCATAGACTCAACACTGCACCATAGACTCAATACTGCACCATAGACTCAACACTGCACCATAGACTCAACACTGACACCCATAGACTCAACACTGCCCATAGACTCAACACTACCCATAGACTCAACACTACCCATAGACTCAACACTGACACCCATAGACTCAACACTACCCATAGACTCAACACTGCCCATAGACTCAACACTGCACCATAGACTCAACACTGCACCATAGACTCAACACTGACACCCATAGACTCAACACTGACACCCATAGACTCAACACTGCACCATAGACTCAACACTGACACCCATAGACTCAACACTGACACCCATAGACTCAACACTGCACCATAGACTCAACACTGCACCATAGACTCAACACTGCACCATAGACTCAACACTGACACCCATAGACTCAACACTGCACCATAGACTCAACACTGCACCATAGACTCAACACTGCACCATAGACTCAACACTGACACCCATAGACTCAACACTGACACCCATAGACTCAACACTGCACCATAGACTCAACACTGCACCATAGACTCAACACTGACACCCATAGACTCAACACTGCACCATAGACTCAACACTGACACCCATAGACTCAACACTGCACCATAGACGCAACACTGCACCATAGACTCAACACTGACACCCATAGACTCAACACTGCACCATAGACTCAACACTGCACCATAGACTCAACACTGCCCATAGACTCAACACTGCACCATAGACTCAACACTGCCCATAGACTCAACACTGCACCATAGACTCAACACTGCACCATAGACTCAACACTGCACCATATACTCAACACTGAGACCCATAGATTCAACACTGCCCATAGACTCAACATTGACACCCATAGACTCAACACTGCCCATAGACTCAACACTGCACCATAGACTCAACACTGCACCATATACTCAACACTGAGACCCATAGACTCAACACTGCCCATAGACTCAACACTGACACCCATAGACTCAACACTGCCCATAGACTCAACACTGCACCATAGACTCAACACTGCACCATATACTCAACACTGAGACCCATAGACTCAACACTGGCACCCATAGACTCAACACTGCCCATAGACTCAACACTGACACCCATAGACTCAACACTGCCAATAGACTCAACACTGACACCCATAGACTCAACACTGCCCATAGACTCAACACTGGCACCCATAGACTCAACACTGCCCATAGACTCAACACTGCCCATAGACTCAACACTGACACCCATAGACTCAACACTGCCCATAGACTCAACACTGCACCATAGACTCAACACTGCACCATAGACTCAACACTGGCACCCATAGACTCAACACTGCCCATAGACTCAACACTGGCACCCATAGACTCAACACTGCCCATAGACTCAACACTGCACCATAGACTCAACACTGAGACTCATAGACTCAACACTGCACCATAGACTCAACACTGGCACCCATAGACTCAACACTGAGACTCATAGACTCAACACTGCACCATAGACTCAACACTGCCCATAGACTCAACACTGCACCATAGACTCAACACTGGCACCCATAGACTCAACACTGCACCATAGACTCAACACTGCCCATAGACTCAACACTGCCCATAGACTCAACACTGCACCATAGACTCAACACTGCACCATAGACTCAACACTGCCACCCATAGACTCAACACTGCACCATAGACTCAACACTGCCCATAGACTCAACACTGCACCATAGACTCAACACTGCACCATAGACTCAACACTGCCACCCATAGACTCAACACTGCCCATAGACTCAACACTGCCCATAGACTCAACACTGCACCATAGACTCAACACTGCACCATAGACTCAGCACTGCCACCCATAGACTCAACACTGCACCATAGACTCAGCACTGCACCATAGACTCAGCACTGCCCATAGACTCAACACTGCACCATAGACTCAACACTGCACCATAGACTCAACACTGCCCATAGACTCAGCACTGCCCATAGACTCAACACTGCACCATAGACTCAACACTGCACCATAGACTCAACACTGACACCCATAGACTCAACACTGCACCATAGACTCAACACTGACACCCATAGACTCAACACTGCACCATAGACTCAACACTGCACCATAGACTCAACACTGACACCCATAGACTCAACACTGCACCATAGACTCAACACTGCACCATAGACTCAACACTGCCCATAGACTCAACACTGCACCATAGACTCAACACTGCCCATAGACTCAACACTGCACCATAGACTCAACACTGCACCATAGACTCAACACTGCACCATATACTCAACACTGAGACCCATAGACTCAACACTGCCCATAGACTCAACATTGACACCCATAGACTCAACACTGCCCATAGACTCAACACTGCACCATAGACTCAACACTGCACCATATACTCAACACTGAGACCCATAGACTCAACACTGCCCATAGACTCAACACTGACACCCATAGACTCAACACTGCCCATAGACTCAACACTGCACCATAGACTCAACACTGCACCATATACTCAACACTGAGACCCATAGACTCAACACTGGCACCCATAGACTCAACACTGCCCATAGACTCAACACTGACACCCATAGACTCAACACTGCCAATAGACTCAACACTGACACCCATAGACTCAACACTGCCCATAGACTCAACACTGGCACCCATAGACTCAACACTGCCCATAGACTCAACACTGCCCATAGACTCAACACTGACACCCATAGACTCAACACTGCCCATAGACTCAACACTGCACCATAGACTCAACACTGCACCATAGACTCAACACTGCACCATAGACTCAACACTGCACCATAGACTCAACACTGGCACCCATAGACTCAACACTGCCCATAGACTCAACACTGGCACCCATAGACTCAACACTGCCCATAGACTCAACACTGCACCATAGACTCAACACTGAGACTCATAGACTCAACACTGCACCATAGACTCAACACTGGCACCCATAGACTCAACACTGAGACTCATAGACTCAACACTGCACCATAGACTCAACACTGCCCATAGACTCAACACTGCACCATAGACTCAACACTGGCACCCATAGACTCAACACTGCACCATAGACTCAACACTGCCCATAGACTCAACACTGCCCATAGACTCAACACTGCACCATAGACTCAACACTGCACCATAGACTCAACACTGCCACCCATAGACTCAACACTGCACCATAGACTCAACACTGCCCATAGACTCAACACTGCACCATAGACTCAACACTGCACCATAGACTCAACACTGCCACCCATAGACTCAACACTGCCCATAGACTCAACACTGCCCATAGACTCAACACTGCACCATAGACTCAACACTGCACCATAGACTCAGCACTGCCACCCATAGACTCAACACTGCACCATAGACTCAGCACTGCACCATAGACTCAGCACTGCCCATAGACTCAACACTGCACCATAGACTCAACACTGCACCATAGACTCAACACTGCCCATAGACTCAGCACTGCCCATAGACTCAACACTGCACCATAGACTCAACACTGCACCATAGACTCAGCACTGCCCATAGACTCAACACTGCACCATAGACTCAACACTGCCCATAGACTCAGCACTGCCCATAGACTCAACACTGCACCATAGACTCAACACTGCACCATAGACTCAACACTGCCCCATAGACTCAACACTGCACCATAGACTCAACACTGCACCATAGACTCAGCACTGCCCATAGACTCAACACTGCCCATAGACTCAACACTGCACCATAGACTCAACACTGCACCATAGACTCAACACTGCCCATAGACTCAGCACTGCACCATAGACTCAACACTGCACCATAGACTCAACACTGCCCATAGACTCAACACTGCACCATAGACTCAACACTGCACCATAGACTCAACACTGCACCATAGACTCAACACTGCACCATAGACTCAACACTGCACCATAGACTCAACACTGCACCATAGACTCAACACTGCACCATAGACTCAACACTGCCCATAGACTCAACACTGCCCATAGACTCAGCACTGCCCATAGACTCAGCACTGCACCATAGACTCAACACTGCACCACAGACTCAACACTGCCCCATAGACTCAACACTGCCCATAGACTCAACACTGCCCATAGACTCAACACTGCCCATAGACTCAACACTGCCCATAGACTCAACACTGCACCATAGACTCAACACTGCACCATAGACTCAACACTGCCCATAGACTCAACACTGCACCATAGACTCAACACTGCCCATAGACTCAGCACTGCCCAAAGACTCAGCACTGCACCATAGACTCAACACTGCACCATAGACTCAACACTGCACCATAGACTCAACACTGCCCATAGACTCAACACTGCACCATAGACTCAACACTGCCCATAGACTCAGCACTGCCCATAGACTCAACACTGCCCATAGACTCAACACTGCCATAGACTCAACACTGCCCATAGACTCAGCACTGCCCATAGACTCAACACTGCCATAGACTCAACACTGCCCATAGACTCAGCACTGCCCATAGACTCAACACTGCACCATAGACTCAACACTGCACCATAGACTCAACACTGCACCATAGACTCAACACTGCACAATAGACTCAGCACTGCACCATAGACTCAGCACTGCACCATAGACTCAACACTGCACCATAGACTCAACACTGCACCATAGACTCAACACTGCACCATAGACTCAACACTGCACCATAGACTCAACACTGCCCCATAGACTCAACACTGCACCATAGACTCAACACTGCACCATAGACTCAACACTGCACTATAGACTCAACACTGCACCATAGACTCAACACTGCACCATAGACTCAACACTGCCCCATAGACTCAACACTGCCCATAGACTCAACACTGCACCATAGACTCAACACTGCACCATAGACTCAACACTGCACCATAGACTCAACACTGCCCATAGACTCAACACTGCACCATAGACTCAACACTGCACCATAGACTCAACACTGCACCATAGACTCAACACTGCACCATAGACTCAACACTGCACCATAGACTCAGCACTGCACCATAGACTCAACACTGCACCATAGACTCAACACTGCACCATAGACTCAACACTGCACCATAGACTCAACACTGCCCATAGACTCAACACTGCCCCATAGACTCAACACTGCACCATAGACTCAACACTGCCATAGACTCAACACTGCACCATAGACTCAACACTGCACCATAGACTCAACACTGCCATAGACTCAACACTGCACCATAGACTCAACACTGCCATAGACTCAACACTGCCATAGACTCAACACTGCCATAGACTCAACACTGCACCATAGACTCAACACTGCACCATAGACTCAACACTGCACCATAGACTCAACACTGCCCATAGACTCAGCACTGCACCATAGACTCAACACTGCACCATAGACTCAACACTGCACCATATACTCAATACTGCACCATAGACTCAACACTGCACCATAGACTCAACACTGCCCATAGACTCAACACTGCACCATAGACTCAACACTGCACAATAGACTCAGCACTGCACCATAGACTCAGCACTGCACCATAGACTCAACACTGCCCATAGACTCAACACTGCACCATAGACTCAACACTGCACCATAGACTCAACACTGCACCATAGACTCAACACTGCCCCATAGACTCAACACTGCACCATAGACTCAACATTGACACCATAGACTCAACACTGCCCCATAGACTCAACACTGCACCATAGACTCAACACTGCCCCTGTACCCCCCCCCCCCCCCCCCCCCAGCTGCCTGCGAATTTCTCCATGAGCCTTTTGAGCCCCTGGAGGTTCCGGATGGTGACAATCATCATCATCAGCATCAGCAGCATCATCAGCAGCATCATCAGCAGCATCATCAGCAGCTGCTGCTACTGCCCTGCAAGTTGCCGCTGGGGCAGTCGCCCATCGAGTTTTTGCGTTGGACCCATCGCACGTTGGGCGGAACGGACCGGCGCACAGTGAGAGACCCACAGAGACTCATAGAGACACTCATAGAGACCCACAGAGACTCATAGAGACTCATAGAGACACTCATAGAGACCCACAGAGACCCACAGAGACTCATAGAGACACTCATAGAGACCCACAGAGACTCATAGAGATTCATAGAGACTCATAGAGACCCACAGAGACTCATAGAGACACTCATAGAGACTCATAGAGACCCACAGAGACTCATAGAGACACTCATAGAGACTCATAGAGACCCACAGAGACTCATAGAGACTCATAGAGACACTCATAGAGACTCATAGAGACCCATAGAGACACTCATAGAGACTCATAGAGACACTCATAGAGACTCATAGAGACCCACAGAGACTCATAGAGACTCATAGAGACCCATAGAGACCCACAGAGACTCATAGAGACCCACAGAGACTCATAGAGACTCATAGAGACTCATAAAGACCCATAGAGACCCATAGAGACTCATAGAGATCCATAGAGAGACCCATAGAGACACCCATAGAGAGACCCACAAAGACTCATAGAGACTCATAGAGACCCATAGAGACCCATAGAGACTCACAGAGACTCATAGAGACCCATAGAGACTCATAGAGACTCATAGAGACCCATAGAGACTCATAGAGACCCATAGAGACCCATAGAGATTCATAGAGACTCATAGAGACCCACAGAGACTCATAGAGACTCATAGAGACCCATAGAGACCCATAGAGACTCATAGAGACCCATAGAGACCCATAGAGACTCAGAGACTCATAGAGACTCATAGAGACCCACAGAGACTCATAGAGACACTCATAGAGACCCATAGAGACTCATAAAGACTCATAGAGACTCACAGAGACTCATAGAGACCCATAGAGACTCATAGAGACTCATAGAGACTCATAGAGACTCATAGAGACCCATAGAGACTCATAGAGACCCATAGAGACTCAGAGACTCATAGAGACTCATAGAGACCCACAGAGACTCATAGAGACACTCATAGAGACCCATAGAGACTCATAGAGACCCATAGAGACCCATAGAGACTCAGAGATTCATAGAGACCCATAGAGAGACCCATAGAGAGACCCATAGAGACACCCATAGAGAGACTCATAGAGACCCATAGAGACTCAAAGAGACTCATAGAGACTCATAGAGACCCATAGAGACCCATAGAGACTCAAAGAGACTCATAGAGACCCATAGAGACACCCATAGAGAGACCCATAGAGACCCATAGAGACTCAAAGAGACTCATAGAGACTCAAAGAGACCCATAGAGACCCATAGAGACTCATAGAGACCCATAGAGAGACCCATAGAGACACCCATAGAGAGACCCATAGAGAGACGCATAGAGACCCATAGAGACCCATAGAGACACTCAGAGAGACTCAGAGACACTCATAGAGAGACCCACAGAGATCCAAAGAGACCCATAGACTCACCACACAGAGACACACAGAGACACACAGAGACTCACAGAAACCCACAGAGACCCACAGAGACCCATAGAAACCCATAGAGACCCACAGAGACCCACAGACTCACCACACAGACTCACCACACAGAGACCCACAGACTCACCACACAGACTCACTACACAGACTCACCACATAGACTCACCACACAGAGACCCACAGACTCACCACACAGAGACCCACAGACTCACCACACAGAGACCCACAGACTCACCACACAGACTCACCACACAGACTCACCACACAGAGACCCATGAACTCACCACACAGAGACCCACAGACTCACCACACAGAGACCCACAGACTCACCACACAGACTCACCACACAGACTCACCACACAGAGACCCACAGACTCACCACACAGACTCACCACACAGACTCACCACACAGAGACCCATAAACTCACCACACAGACTCACCACACAGAGACCCACAGACTCACCACAGACTCACCACACAGACTCACCACACAGAGACCCACAGACTCACCACACAGACTCACCACACAGACTCACCACACAGAGACACACAGACTCACCACAGACTCACCACACAGACTCACCACACAGAGACCCACAGACTCACCACAGACTCACCACACAGACTCACCACATAGAGACCCACAGACTCACCACACAGAGACCCACAGACTCACCACACAGACTCACCACACAGACTCACCACATAGACTCACCACACAGAGACCCACAGACTCACCACACAGAGACCCACAGACTCACCACACAGACTCACCACACAGACTCACCACATAGACTCACCACACAGAGACCCACAGAATCACCACAGACTCAACACACAGACTCACCACAGACTCACCACACAGACTCACCACACAGAGACCCACAGACTCACCACAGACTCACCACACAGACTCACCACAGACTCACCACACAGACTCACCACACAGAGACACACAGACTCACCACAGACTCACCACACAGACTCACCACACAGACTCACCACACAGAGACCCACAGACTCACCACAGACTCACCACACAGACTCACCACACAGACTCACCACACAGACTCACCACACAGACTCACCACACAGACTCACCACACAGAGACTCACCACAGACTCACCACACAGACTCACCACACAGACTCACCACACAGACTCACCACACAGACTCACCACACAGACTCACCACACAGAGACACACAGACTCACCACAGACTCACCACACAGACTCACCACACAGACTCACCACACAGAGACACACAGACTCACCACAGACTCACCACACAGAGACACACAGACTCACCACACAGACTCACCACACAGAGACACACAGACTCACCACACAGACTCACCACAGACTCACCACACAGAGACACACAGACTCACCACACAGACTCACCACACAGACTCACCACACAGACTCACCACACAGAGACCCACAGCCTCACCACACAGACTCACCACACAGACTCACCACACAGACTCACCACACAGAGACCCACAGACTCACCACACAGACTCACCACCCACAGACTCACCACCACACCCTCCCTCCTCAGATTCTCTACGCCACGCGAATCATCAACGCGCCGCCCGCCAGTGTCCACCTGCAGTTTGTGGGCGACTTGGGAAAGGGGGACGGGAGCATCCACCTTGGGTGGGTGGACAACAGCAGCAGCAGTAGCAGCAGCGAGGGTATCTACGAGTGCGAGGTGCAAGGGCAGAGTGCTCGATGTCGCTACCGGTATAGAGTGCAGCTGACGGGGGGAGCGAGATCTACGCAAGGTGAGTGGGTGGGTGAGTGGGTGAGTGGGTGGGTGAGTGGGTGAGTGGGTGGGTGAGTGGGTGAGTGGGTGGGTGGGTGAGCGGGTGAGTGGGTGGGTGGGTGGGTGGGTGAGTGGGTGGGTGGGTGAGTGGGTGAGTGGGTGGGTGAGTGAGTGGGTAGGTGGGTGAGTGGGTGGGTGGGTGGGTGGGTGGGTGGGTGAGTGGGTGAGTGGGTGGGTGAGTGAGTGGGTGGGTGAGTGGGTGGGTGAGTGGGTGGGTGGGTGGGTGAGTGGGTGAGTGGGTGGGTGAGTGGGTGGGTGAGTGGGTGGGTGGGTGGGTGAGTGGGTGAGTGGGTGGGTGAGTGGGTGGGTGAGTGGGTGGGTGGGTGGGTGAATGGGTGGGTGAGTGGGTGGGTGGGTGGGTGAGTGGGTGAGTGGGTGGGTGAGTGGGTGGGTGGGTGGGTGGGTGAGTGGGTGAGTGGGTGGGTGAGTGGGTGGGTGGGTGGGTGAGTGGGTGGGTGAGTGGGTGGGTGGGTGAGTGGGTGGGTGGGTGAGTGGGTGGGTGAGTGGGTGGGTGGGTGAGTGGGTGAGTGAGTGGGTGGGTGAGTGGGTGGGTGGGTGAGTGGGTGGGTGGGTGAGTGAGTGGGTGGGTGGGTGAGTAGGTGGGTGGGTGGGTGAGTGCGTGGGTGGGTGAGTGGGTGAGTGAGTGAGTGAATGAGTGGGTGAGTGGGTGAGTGGGTGGGTGAGTGAGTGAGTGGGTGGGTGAGTGGGTGAGTGAGTGGGTGGGTGAGTGGGTGAGTGAGTGGATGGGTGAGTGGGTGGGTGAGTGGGTGAGTGAGTGAGTGAGTGGGAGAGTGGGTGAGTGAGTGGGTGGGTGAGTGAGTGAGTGGGTGGGTGAGTGGGTGAGTGAGTGAGTGGGTGGGTGAGTGGGTGGGTGAGTGGGTGAGTGGGTGGGTGAGTGGGTGGGTGGGTGAGTGGGGGAGTGGGTGGGTGGGGTGGGTGGTGAGTGGGTGGGTGGGTGGGTGAGTGAGTGAATGAGTGGGTGAGTGGGTGGGTGGGTGAGTGGGTGAGTGAGTGAGTGAATGAGTGGGTGAGTGGGTGGGTGAGTGGGTGGGTGAGGTGGTGGGTGGGTGAGTGGGTGAGTGAGTGGGTGGGTGAGTGAGTGAATGAGTGGGTGAGTGGGGTGAGTGGGTGGGTGAGTGGGTGGGTGAGTGAGTGGGTGGGTGAGTGGGTTGGTGAGTGGGTGGGTGGGTGAGTGGGTGAGTGGGTGGGTGGGTGGGTGTGGTGGGTGGTGAGTGAGTGGGTGGGTGAGTGGGTGGGTGTGAGTGAGTGGGTGGGTGGGTGGGTGGGTGGGTGAGTGGGTGGGTGAGTGAGTGGGTGGGGTGAGTGGGTGAGTGGGTGAGTGGTGTGGGGGTGGGTGAGTGGGTGGGTGGGTGGGTGGGTGGGGGGGTGGAGGTGAGTGTGTGGAGTGGTGGGTGAGTGTGGGTGGGGTGAGTGGGTGGGTGAGTGGGTGGGTGGTGAGTGGGTGAGTGGGTGGGTGAGTGGGTGAGATGGGTGGGTGGATGTGTGAGTGAGTGGGTGAGTGGGTGGGTGAGTGAGGGGTGGGTGAGTGGGTGAGTGAGTGGGTGGGGTGGGTGGGTGAGTGGGTGGGTGAGTGAGTGAGTGGGTGGGTGAGTGGGTGAGTGGGTGGGTGAGTGGGTGGGTGGGTGGGTGGGTGGGTGGGTGGGTGGGTGGGTGAGTGAGTGAGTGAGTGAGTGGGTGAGTGAGTGAGGTGAGTGGGTGGGTGGGTGAGTGGGTGGGTGAGTGGGTGGGTGGGTGAGTGAGTGGGTGAGTGGGTGAGTGGGTGGGTGGGTGAGTGAGTGAGTGGGTGGGTGGGTGAGTGGGTGGATGAGTGAGTGAATGAGTGGGTGATTGACCAGGACCCTTTCTGACCCACCCACCCACTCACCCACCCACCCACTCACCCACCCACCCACTCACCCACCCACCCACCCACTCACCCACCCACCCAGCCACTCCCCCAGCACCACCCACCACAGCAGCAGCTGCTGACCCAGCAGAGGGCTCCCTGCCTGCCCTGTTGGTGGGGGGAGGCGTCTCTCTCCTGCTACTGCTACTGCTGGTCCTCGCCCTGGGAATGTGGAGTTGCCACCGGCTCGAACAGCGCAGGCACGGGGGTCAGGTCGCTCGCAATACGGTGAGGTGGTGGTGGTGGTGGTGGTGGGGGGGGGGGGTGGTGGTGGTGGGGTTGGGGGTGGTGGTGGTGGTGGTGGGGGGGGGGGGGGGGGATTGGGGGGGATGGTGGTGGTGGTGGTGGTGGTGGTGGGGGTGGTGGTGGTGGTGGTGGGGGTGGTGGTGGTGGGGGGGGGGGGGAGTGGGGGGAATGGTGGTGGTGGTGGTGGTGGTGGTGGGGGGTGGTGGTGGTGGTGGTGGGGTGGTGGTGGTGGGGGTGGTGGTGGTGTGGGGGGGGGTGGTGATGGTGGTGGTGATGGTGGGGGTGGTGGTGATGGTGGTGGTGGTGGTGGGGGTGGTGGTGGGGGTGGTGGTGGTGGTGATGGTGGTGGGGGTGGTGATGGTGGTGATGGTGGTGGTGATGGTGGTGGTGGTGGTGGGGGTGGGGGGAGGTGGTGGTGGGGGTGGTGGTGATGGTGATGGTGATGATGGGGGTGGTGGTGGTGGTGATGGTGGTGGTGGTGGTGGAAGGGGGGGTGGTGGTGGTGATGGTGGTGGTGGTGGTGGGGGGTGGGGTGGGGGGGGGGGTGGTGGTGATGGTGGTGATGGTGGTGGTGGTGGTGGGGGGGGGTGGTGGTGGTGATGGTGGTGGTGGTGGGGGAGGTGGTGGTGGTGGTGGGGGTGGTCGTGGTGGGGGGGGGGAGTGGGGGGAATGGTGTGGTGGTGGTGGTGGTGGTGGGGGTGGTGGTGGTGGGTGGTGGTGGTGGGGGGTGGTGGTGGTGGGGTGGTGGGGTGATGGTGGGGGTGGTGGTGGGTGTGGTGGTGGTGGTGGGGGTGGTGGGGGTGGTGGTGGGGGGTGGTGGTGGTGGTGATGGTGGTGGGGGTGGTGATTGGTGGTGGTGATGGTGGTGGTGGTGGTGGTGGTGGGGGTGGGGGAGGTGGTGGTGGGGGGGGGTGGTGGTGATGGTGATGGTGATGATGGGGGTGGTGGTGGTGGTGATGGTGGTGGTGGTGGTGGAAGGGGGTGGTGGTGGTGATGGTGGTGGTGGTGGTGGAGGGTGGGGTGGGGGGGGGTGGTGGTGATGGTGGTGATGGGGTGGTGGGGTGGGGGGTGGGGGTGGGTGATGGTGGTGGTGGTGGGGGTGGGGGAGGTGGTGGTGGTGGTGGTGGTGGTGGGGTGGTGATGGTGGTGGGGGGTGGGGGGTGGGGGAGGTGGTGGTGGGGGTGGTGGGTGGTGGTGGTGGTGGTGGGGGTGGTGGTGGTGGTGATGGTGGTGGTGGTGGTGGGGGGGGGGTGGTGGTGGTGATGGTGGTGGTGGGGTGGGGGAGGTGGTGGTGGTGGGGGGGTGGTGGTGGTGATGGTGGTGGTGGTGGGGGGTGGGGGGGTGGTGGTGGTGGTGGGTGGGGGTGG
>NW_027614556.1:0-25148 GCF_965212315.1 Lampetra planeri | reverse complement strand
CCCATGTTGCATATATTGTTTATTATTTTTTTGTTTGCATGAAATTGTATCCATTACTACTAATCAGTGATCGTTGACACAGTGTATAACAAACAGGCCATGCAGTCGAGGTATATGAGTGGATGAAGTAACCGAATTCCTCCTGGCAACTACATGCATAGCGTTCAGTGGACACTAGGTGTCACTACTGTACAGCACACGTGGAAGAGTTCATACTTGATCATCCCTGGTCAGCATCTATTCCCATGTTGTTGTTGTTGTTGTTGTTGTTGTTATGATTATTGTGAGAGATGTGTTTTTTCCATCGCAGATAAGGAGTCCTTTATTAACATTTGGCCCTGCATCTTATTCTAGCCAGCGTGGGTTGATTCCTTCCTCTCCGATCAACAATATATCGGGATGTTCTGTCCAAATGATATTTTTTTAAATGCTTGTATTCCCAGGGAAAACCCAGTGCACCTGTGCTCTGGTTTCATACACTGTCTATCAGCAAATACTAGAGTGCAGTTTAAATTTCTGAGTCATGACAACCAATATTCATCAAGGTATTGTAAAAAAAAATTGTTAGTTCAACACTGAGGTCAGTATGTCACTGCCTGTCAGCTTTCACTCATTCACCAGACTGTAGAATGAATGGGGGTGACTGAAGTGCATCTTAATTATAATTCTAATAATACATTTGATTTAAAAGTGCCTTTCAAGACACCCAAGGACACTTTACAGAAGTAGATAAAACACAGTATCAATAATACAATAAAACATAAAAACGGCAAGTATAAAAACCATGGCAGTTACAGTGAAAATGCTAATCTGAACAGATGAGTTTTGAGAGCGGATTTGAATTGAGGGAGGGAGTCAATGTGTCTTGAACTGCTGACCCGATGTGAGAAGTGGCTGAGATTTTACATTTAATGTTGTTGTTGTAATGCTGTCCCACCTTTAGTCAAATGAATCTGATATTCCTGTGATCTTCCCGTGATCTATGGCTTCATGCCCGTCCTCAGTCCAGACCACCTCTATCACATTCTCAAATAAATAACATCATAGGAGGTCAAAAAACTAACATGACTTTATCCATCCAGCTCATTCACTCAGCCCGCGTCTGCAGCTATAAAATCCTCATGAACTAAGCCATGATGCTGTATATTCACTTATATATTTACACCCACCTTTGCTTCTGTTGTTATAGTTTTCTGTTGTACACAGCACACAGTGGCAAACCACCACAAAACTATTAAAATCAAAGGGATTTCTATATTGAATGAAGTATCATCCATCTGATGTTCTGCTAGCACAATGAATTCAATTTGATGTTTACCCCAAAATGTGTAATCTGATGATTAATTTGTGGACAAATCATTTGCGACGTTCAGCCGTCACATCTTTTTAATTTTCATATTTTGATAGGAAATCCCCCCCAAACTAATCCAGTGTATAAAACAATACTTTGTGCTCCTAGATTTACCCTTTCTTTCTTTTCTAGCATGAACACATCAATATGGATGAAAAATTCATCTTGTTTTGGATTAATGTGTCCTTTACTCAGGCCAAATTATTAATCAAATATAGATGGATTCCGTCTAGACTGCAATGGCAGAAGTATTCAATTATTCAAAGTGCATGCTCCTGTTTAACGCCACCTCAGAAGAAGGTAGAGCTGCTCCTAAGAGCGCCTACATACAGGTGGACATGTCCGTGTATCACTCTGACTCATTAAACAATAAACTAAACGTCTAAAAGAAGCCTAGACTAAAAGAAACTCATCACCACTGACACTGGTTTGCAGGCATTTTAAGTAATAAGTTAAATCACACACAACTAAAGCACTGAATATAAGAACAAGAGCTTGAAGGTAAGTATGGTTCCCTTCAGATGGATGTCTGACTGACTGACAGCTTTCACAGTACAGTCACAACCACCAACTCCTTCTCAGGCCCGTCACGGCTGTGTTAGTGCTAAATACTCATTGTTCCAAAGAACTATCTCATTTACAATTCATGGAAATATTAAATGCGACCAAACAGAATGAAGATGAGAATGCTCCTGTTCACAAAGTGAAGTTTACAAAGAAGTTGTGTGGGGGCTTCACTGACCAGCAGAGAGTCAGGGAGGTGATAGATCGCATATTACCACAAACCAAAAGTGTTCCTCTCAGAATCTTCAAGAAACAAGGTGTTGATGTTTTAGTCCTAGCAGGTCACATTTCACAACTTTTAATTCAAGCCACAATTATTTCCTAACTGCTTAAACTCAATTCTTCAAGACTTAATTGCAATTCAACATGTGGTGTTGGTTTTTCCACCATTTATATGATCTGGTGAAAGTGTTTCTTGGCTGTGCAGCGTAACAGCCAGCATAACCATGGTGGTTCCTTCATTCTGAAGCCCGATTTGGCATCCATACCTGTGACTGTGGATGTGGATGCCTCCCTGATGAAAAACAGAACATTAAATTACGGAGGAACATTCGTTTTATTTCATACCTGACCTTTGCTGCAGCGATGTCAACGCTTGCAGCTGAAAACACATGCACTAAATGACAAGTATTCATGCAAGCCACATATCTACATGTCTGTGTTCCTGAAGACCTTTGTCTTCATATATGTGTTTACACGCACACAGCACTCTACTTGTATGCATCCCCACACCTCCACCCAATCACAGAGAAAAGTTATATAACCAATATGTTTGTGTGTAATCCACCGATATTGCGTTTTTTGAAATTGTTTTCAAATATTCTTTATTTCAAGCATATACGATGTGCTATACACACACACAATCAAATGTCCACCAAAAACGTGTAGGTAAATACCTGTATGGGGAAGCTTTCATTCAGAAGTGTGTGTGTGTTGACCAAGGATTTTTCCAGTGCATGCAATCTCTATAATTATCTCTGTGGATACATTTGTCTCTGCCTCACAAAACGATGCAGGCAGTTGCAGCAAGACAAATTACTGGAAAGGTACATTGGGTCTCACTAATAAGCAGGGTTTTATTGTTGTTGTTGTAGTTCAACTCAGTCCTAATTTCCATTGATGCGAACAACTAATCCATCATGTTCTGTTCTTATTGGTTGTTCTGTCCAGGGCGCATTATGCACAGCCTGCATCATTTTCATATGTCCGCCTTGATATGGTCATAGAATATTTTACATTTTTTTCAACAATTGCCAAAAATGTGACTCATTAACAGACTAGACTGGCAATAAAAACGTTGTAAACAAAATTGTGTTTTTTTTATTGCCTATTGAATAAACTTTTAAATCATCTTTAGCAGCACAGCTGTAGGCAGACTGTAAGGTGTATTATTATATTATATTATATTATATTATATTATATTATATTATATTATATTATATTATATTATATTATATTATATTATATTATATTATATTATATTATATTATATTATATTATATTATATTATATTATTATACATTTATTTTGCATTTAAACCTAATGCACAAAAATGTTCATTTAAACTTAAAGAGAATAACTTACTCATCTACCAAATTAAACCTACTGAAAGATCTCTGCTCCTACACTCCTACACCAGCACTGTGAATGATTGCGTTATCTTTTGTCCCTGGTTTGCTTTTGGCTGTATTTGTATGTATTTGTTTTCCTCCTGTAATCCTAAATCTCTGCACCTCATAGTCTGAACAAACTGCATTGGTTTGTACACAGCAGCACTCCACTCCACAGCCCACTCCACAGCCCTCACCAGATTGTATAGACAGCTTCCAGCTGAAACCAAATCTACTTATCCAGAGGAACTGCAGACTTATCTAAGTCAGGGATGTAGTTGTTCATGCAGAATGCACCTCTGGAAAAAAAAAACCACTGGATGCTATCTAACAACCTGTTTCATTTCCCAACATTTCCTGGTACAATTCCACCAGAAGAGCTATGAAGAATAACCGACGGTCCCAACACATATCACTTATTCATTTATCCATCATCTGGCCGATGAAGGCCTGATGGCATTGGACTGTGCAGTCTTAGGTTGATGCATAATCACTTCATTTATTGTAATTGGGGGGATATTTTGCCATTTTAATATGAGAATAAGCAAACATTTTTGCATAGCCAGTGTTGCATAGCCACTTACTTAAACAAGACAGGATATTGACTTTGGTGACGCTGTCAGGACAGTCGCTCCATCGTGTTCTGCTCTGTCAATTTCAGTGGGAAGAAGCCATGATTGATTCAAGTGGACTTGATGAGTCAAGGTCACGTTTTAAGACTCAGCTGAAGAGGGGCAGACAGTTTGACTATAACAATCATGAGTGTAATAATCATTCTTAAAGAAAACTCACAAAACAAATGGGAGTCAATGTTAAGTCAGCCAACCTGTTTGAATGACACTGACATGACATTTTGTACCATGAACAAGTCCTAAAATTGACTCAATTATATGATACATCTTCAGTCATCATGTACGGATAAAGAGACCAATCCCCGAGCATCACTGCTGTTCTCAGTTTCATGGCGGATGAAACATTAGTCGAGAAATAACATTTTTTACGGGGATGGTTTGGAAGGGTGTTTCAAAGTGCTTCTCAAATTGTTCCCATTTGTGATTTACTCAGTCTAAAGCCTCTGGGAGGCTAAGCCAGGGAGTGCGGTGTCAACTCGGTACATAAAAACATTGTCCATTTGCGTTATTTTCTTTGGACAAACTAACAAGGCAAGACGATGTCGGTTGAGGTGGTGTATTTGCTCGACAAAAAATACTCACGCTCACCCTCTCTCCATTCAGCCAGACCGGTGATCAGGTGTATTAATCAATTTACCTGAGCACACACCCCCAGGGACATGTGACTACCGTAGTAATCACAGAATGTGCAACACAGCAAACCATTCACATACATATTCACACGTATGGGCAATTTAGAGTGACCCAACTGGAGGTGGGAGGAAGCTGGAGAGTACGCAGACAAGCAAACTCAACACAGAAAGATCCCAGGCCAGGAACTCAAAAACCTCCAAATTAAATTCATGCATGCATCTGATACTCATCCCCCAATACTACAAAATACAGAACATGAGGATATTCTAAAAAACACAAATATCCATCCATCCATCCATTTCATACTGCTTAGCCTGTACAGCAACACACCCTAGCTGGCAACTGACTGACTTGAAGCACTTGACATTCATGACTCCTGAATAAACAGCACATGTTTAGGCTTGGAGGCATGTAAAAAAAAAAACATCAATTCAATGTCAGACTTCTCAGTGAGGACAACAAGCCAAGTCGAGTTATTTGTTCTGCACCGGTATCTGTATTTGTATTCTATTTGTGTTACTCTTTGCCACAACAAACCCAAATTCAGGCCCCTTTCCCCACTGAGCAACTTCTCCTCCCCATCTGTCACCCCTCTCCTCATTGCCCTCTCTCTCTCTCTCTCTGTCTACCCGTTCTGTCCGCCAGCCTCCATCCATTCCCCCCTCCACTTGTTGTCTTCTTATTTCCATTTCTTCCTCTATGTCTGGCATTGATGGATCCTAAAGTTCAACCCATCTGTCTTGAGAATGCCAAACAGTGTTTAACCTATAAATGTCTCCACAACAAAAGTCAGTGCAATACACCTGAGTCAAAGAAGCTTCATATCTGCTTCTTCACTTTTCTAAAATTAGATGAAAACAGCGGAGGATTGCAACACAATCTGAAGACAACACAATTTTTTGTTAAATTTTGTTAATTGTTAAAATCAGCACCATTTCCTATAGTTCCTCCCCCCATCCGACCCTGAGGAAAGCATCTGGTTGAGTTTACAGTACAGTAGTTTTACAGTATTTTGACTGCAGCGTAATTCCATCGTAGATATGCCGAGGACAGATGATACAGTTCGAATCAGAGCGGAAAATGTCATATTAACATTACCAAACTCACTGTGCAATTCCCACACCAGTGTTTGTCTATCACAGGTATGTACATTTTGTATCTCTCAGCGCCAGGTGCTGTGCGGCAACATTTACAAAACACCCACCTGATCCTACAAAAGGCTCCACTTGACCCGGGATTGTCTGGTCTCAATGGATAACTGCCCCTTGAACATGATTCATTTTATTTTTCAACTGAAAACAGCATTTATGTTGGTGAAGTGTTGTACAAATGTGCAACATGATGTAACACACCAAACAGTGGACACAGCTTTGTTCTTATTAGCACCACCCATTCAGTATGACTGCTCATGTGATTATATTATTGTTCGTATTGTTTTAGTGATGCCAGTACCCAGCCAATCAGAGTTCAGAATATAAATAATGCTACCGTTGGCGTCTCGTGCTCCTTTGCTGAACAGACTTCTGATGATCCACATCTCCCTCCATATGGCTGCAGTATACATTATGTACATTTGTAAGTAGTTTTGTTGCATTGAGCGGCGTCCTGCTGGCGCGCTGGGGAGTTTTCCCTCAGAAGACTTCAATGGACTGGATTATGCTGTTTGTTTTAACTGCATGCACACGCATTGACATGCGCTTTACACACATTTGATCACACAGCATTTCAAATATTCTTGATGGATGGGATGGCTTATGTCTACAGAGACACGTGCAAACAATGGGCGTTGTAGAGGACAAAAACCTGCACTGAATTACAGTCACTGATGCTGCAATAACTTAAATTAAATGTCATCATAATACTTCATACTAGTAACGTATTCGGTCCATTTGTGTGAGTTCATTCATTCATTCATCATCTCCTGTTGTGTCCTGTCACGGTTGTGCTGGAGCTGATCCCAGCTGTCAATGGGCAGATGAAGGACAGACAACCATTCACACTCACGTTCACACCTACAGGCTGTTCAGAGTGACCTATTAACCTCTGCATGCTTTTGGAGGGGAGAGGAAGCCGGAGTATCCTGAGAGAACTCCACACAGAAAGCCCCCCAGGCCAGGAATCGACCAGGTACCTTCTAGCTATGAACTGAAGCATTCCTTTTTGTTGTTGTAATGAGAAACGAATGAGAATAGAGGGGTGAGAATTGTTGGAAAGAGATAACGGTGGTTGCTAGGAGACCTGGCTATTTATCCCAGAACCATGCAGTAAGGCTATTTATCCCAGAACCATGCAGTAATCCACGTGCGTTAAACTTGGTGTTTGTGTGTGTGTGTGTGTGTGTGTGTATATCTTCCTCTCCCTACTGTGTGTCATTGCTCTCGTCGGAAAGCCGCCAACATCTCCTTTGCTCTGCTCGTCTAGAGTCTCCTCCGTCTCCATCGGACAGACACATTCCGTGTGTGTGCAGGGAGAGACAACATGGGGCGATACTTGACTTTACAGCATTTTTGGTAGGTGCACTTTTAACAAGTTGGCGGATGAGACACACAAAAGGCTGAATCATTTTCTTCCTTGCAACTAGTGAATGGAACATGAAGATTTGAAGTGAGTCATTAAAAAAGAGCAGCGGAGGAACAAACGAAGCTACAAAGGGGATCGCTGCTCTTCCTGAAACCATTTTGATGGCTGTGGACTGACATTAGCAGCCTTCCTCAGCCCAGTGGGTAATTGTCCATCTTGCCTGCTCTTTCACTCGTCCACCCCTTCACCTCCTTTTCATTCAGCTCACTTACTTTTTCATCATATTTCCACTTCATTTACCTCTCAGCTCACTTTCGACTGTCCATCATCCGGCAGGGGGTGTTTTCTCCTTCCTTTCACATTTTCTTTCACTTCTCTCTCTTCCCTGACTCGGACACATGCATTCCTCCCCTCTCTCTCTATATTTTATTTTATGCTATTGTTTTCAGCACCCTGAGGACTGACTGAGCGGATGAGCGCCACACACACACACACACACACACACACACACACACTGTTCACTCCCATTCTTCATCTCCCAGGCACGTACTTACTCCCTCACAATCGTCCCTCCTGTTCTTCTGTCACGATGCACTCCTCCGAGAGGCTCTGGAACTCCACCGAGCAGCTGTGGATCAATGACTCTGAGGCAAACTTCTCACAGGAAAGGTCCAAGGATGACGAGGACGAAGGAGATCAGCATCCTTTCCTCACGGACGCCTGGCTGGTCCCCCTTTTCTTCTCCCTCATCATGCTGGTCGGACTGGTCGGCAACTCTCTGGTTATATATGTTATATCCAAACACAGACAGATGAGGACAGCGACCAACTTTTACATAGGTGAGTAAAACACAATTCATTAATTTGATGTCTGCACGTTCATGAGGAACATCCTAAGAATCAGGTGGCAACTCCTCTCTCCTCTCCTCCTTTATTTAAGATGGTGTGTTTATGTTACAAGGTCTGAGTGTATAAATTGTATGATTTGTCCTGTCATGTGTGTAGTCATCAGTTATATCATCTGTTGTGTGTGGTTGTGGTGACTTACACACTTTAATCATCAGGTCTGCCAACAACAGCGTATTTATACTTTCATTTTACTCTGAAGGTCATCCAAATGTGATGTCCGTTTCAAATAAACTATTAGAAATCTAAATAAATAAATAGCCTTCGTGGCTGGCTGGTGGTGGGTTCATGTGGATGCTCAGCACATTTCACTGCATGCAGTGTTGTGTAAGAACGTCCATACAGATTACAGGTCTACTTTAATCTCTCTTGATGAACAGAAGCATGCAGATGTGTGGAATGCAGCAAAACTGATCAAACTGGGAGAATATTGATTCTGAGATCCACGGCTGCTTACAGTTTAAAATTTTCCACTTCATGTCTTCGTGATTGTCTTATGAATTGCAGCAGTGCTGCACTCTCCAGTCCGATACGTCCTCCTAGCTCTCATATCTCACATCTTGATGGATGTCACCTGCCACTTCAGGAGAAATTGTAGAAGTAATTGATTAACCAATTACATGTCCAAAGATATGGAAGGATAAAAATGATAAAAAAAAAAAGATCCATGTCACAAGTGATTTTGTTAAACACAAAATTCCCTATTAAATCCAAATGCACACACAGTCGATGTGACATGAATTTGATCGCATCCCTGAACCACCGGGGCAAAACAGTTTAATATTCAGCAACATTAGATTAGTGTCTCCACCAGCTGCCCAGCCTTTCAACATGACCCAGCTACCAGATCATGATTAGATCAGCTGCAAAAAAGGAAATAGTCTGTGGCGTATTGTTCAAAAAGATTAAATGGTCGAGGGGGGGCCACCACATCAGACTGCCCCTGTCTGATGCTTCATCCAAAGCTTTTGTGTTTGTGTCTTTATTTAGTTTTATCTTATTGATTTATTTTCAGGATTAGAAAATCAGACAATCACGACTTGTTATTTGACCCAAACATACAGTGGCAGCATCCCTTCAGTCAGGGATGCTGAGGGCAGATTGCTGTACAAACTCATCCTTTCAGTGTGATCACGCTGAAACCCCTCCCGAGTACCAATCCTGCTTCTGCGCTGGTGCTGAATGAATCATTTCATATCTATAAACGTGTGTGTAGGTGAACAATGTCAGTCCTGGCTTCCATGCTGCAGCTCCTGTTCAGTGATGCAAAGTGACACATTGTCTTTGTGTTTGTGCAGCAAACCTGGCCGCCACTGACATCATCTTCTTAGTGTGCTGCGTCCCGTTCACTGCGACCCTCTACCCTCTGCCTGGCTGGATCTTTGGCAACTTCATGTGCAAATTTGTAGCCTTCCTCCAGCAGGTGAAAACATAAGTCTCATTGAAATGGTTTGCTCGCACACACGGACGTTGAGTGCTTTATGTGACGCGTTAGAGAAGATGCAGTAAACAGCGTTGGATTTCAGTGCAGTATACGCTAATCACAGATGTCAAAACTCAGCTCTTTTGTCAGGGAAAAACGTCTTATATAATCCCCTCAAGGAGGTTGGAGCTTGTTCTTCTACAGTCAAGAAGACTCTAATCTGGAAAAAAGCTCTTCTTCTATAAATGCGATTAAAATGAAAGAAGCTTAAACCTCACACCCTGCAGCGACCTATGGTAGAGACTATGCAAAGATGCACATAATCTGAGCAAGGTTGGGGTCTATAATAGATAGCGATTTTATTGTCCAGTGCGCTTCCATCCCCACACAGCAGCGCCTCTATGCAAAATAGTAAAAGATTCCACAACGGTCTCTATTTTATTTTCATTATACTCATTAAATCCCAACCTCACAGGAGAAGTTGATGATGTGACACTGCAGTTAAAACAGGGATCATTGGGACAAACCAGCAAGAAATATCTGTATGTCATTTGTATCAGTCCATCTTGATGTTCAACGTTTCATTGGATAACAGTTGACCTTCATTTGCTGGTTTTATCAATGGATAGAGTGATTATTTATTCAGATTTTATACAATAAAATAGTCCCATACAATGTGAAATACTCACATGAGCTGAATGTAAGTGCCGCTCTGGAAATGCGCCGCATCGGGTTTCTGTGTCTCTCGTCAACAAAACAGACAGAAATGCATTACTTATTATCACAGTGATGTAATGAAGACATTGAATAATCTGTTGTAAGGACTGGAGAACATATAGGGTTGATTTGACTGCTGCTCAGTTTATGATCTGAACATATTCATTCTCTTTGAATGCCAAAGCCAATTCCTTTTAACAGCCACGCTTTCAAGATAATAAGATTGTGGTATTGCAAGAGCGTTCATATAAATTGAGGGAGGCTGCAGATGTTTTTCAGAGGTCCCAGCACTGAACTCATTTTGACCCCTTTCTGGTTGCTGTCATCATTTCCTTTGAAACACGGATGATGGTGAGGATCCCGGATTCACAGATGAGGGTTAGAGAGAAAGACACACGGACAAAAGAGGGACAAAATGAAATCCTATTTTGGCAAAGAGCATGTTGTGAACTATTGAACCCTTTTATTTGTCATGATGATGCACAAAGCTATATGTTCTCACTGTGTACGATGATGACCGTCTGAGGAAGCAGTGGACATGTGACACTTATTTTCTGATGCATTCTGCGCCCCACGAGATAAGAAAAACCTGTCAGACAGATTTCTGTAAAGACTGTGACAATTATGTGAAATGCATGTCTGAACGTCACGCTTAGTGTTAAATTAACATTCTCGTCAGGTCCCAGAACCCAGATGCATTTAGGCCCATTAAAATGAATGTTTATATGCTAATTGCAAAACACTTAATCACAAATACAGCTTCCTCCCATCGCTCTCCTCCAGTCCCTCGTGTGCTGTTGTCACCCTGCTTCACATTTTCAAAAATAATCATCAGAAAAACCTATATGAGTTACACAGCTATTAGAAAGAGAGAGGAAAAAAAAAACACCCAGCTCCTTGAATGTCTCTTGTGCATCCTTGAAGTTGATTAACAAAGTGACACTCGGAAGTTCCACAAATTAGCACATGAAAAAAAACAAGTGAAAGAAATTGATTTAACAACCTGATAATGTCACATCAAAACAAGGAGAGACAATAGTTAATAATCTCTTGTCCTTTCTGAACTATGGCTTGTTCTTATTGTGACTTCATATGTAAAAGTTGTATGGATCCATACATGACGTATGCGGTTTCCCATCATGTCAAGGTGACAGTTCAAGCCACCTGTATCACTCTGACCGCCATGAGCGGGGACCGCTGTTACGTCACCGTCTACCCTCTGAAATCCCTCCGCCACCGCACGCCGAGGGTAGCCATGATTGTCAGCATCTGCATTTGGATCGGTTTGTCCGAATTATGAATTTACTGATCCTGCACATTTCGAAATGTATAACAATGGTACGACAAGATATTCATGAGACTGTTCTGATCAGGCTCCTTCATCCTGTCCACGCCAATTCTGATGTACCAGCGTATTGAGGAGGGATACTGGTACGGACCGAGGCAGTACTGCATGGAGAGATTCCCCTCAAAGGCACATGAGAGGGCTTTCATCCTCTACCAGTTCATTGCTGCCTACCTGCTGCCCGTGCTCACCATCACCTTCTGCTACTCGCTGATGGTGAAAAGAGTTGGCCAACCCACCGTGGAGCCTGTCGACAACAACCACCAGGTATGAACAGGGATGGTTGCATGTTGAATTTATTTAGGAAAGCGTATCTCCTGGGAAGAGCTTGCTGATGAAGTGAGCAAACAGTGAGCAAACCTGACATTTTGGATCGGCTCTAGCATGAACCGTGACATTTGACCGGAGGAAGTGGAAGGTGACGAACAAATGAAAGAAGATGGCCCGTTTTTGCTCTGTCCCTTAAAACTGTTATACTACTCATATAATGTGTATCTTCATTTGCTTCTAAGCAGCTCAACATAAATGTTTTCTAATACCATGGATCAAATGATGCGCCCATGATGACCCTTGGTACGAACAGAGATTACAAGACATGACGGTTCGATACTATTTCTTGCTGGATGTCAAAATAATGGTTTGTCATGCTTGATTATTTTTCCTGTCCACAGGTCCACCACCTGTCTGAGAGGACGCTCAACATCAGGAGCAAAGTATCCAAGATGGTGGTGGTGATCGTCCTTCTTTTTGCCCCTCTGTTGGGGTCCCATTCAGATCTTTGCCCTCTTCCAGTCCTTCTACCCAAACTACCAGGCAAACTACGTCACATACAAGATCAAGACGTGGGCCAACTGCATGTCCTACGCCAACTCTTCAGTCAACCCCATCGTTTATGGTTTCATGGGAGCCAGCTTCCAAAAGTCCTTCAGAAAGACTTTCCCCTTCCTGTTCAGACACAAAATCAGAGATAGCAGCATGGCTTCAAGGACAGCAAACGCTGAGATCAAGTTTGTCGCAGCCGAGGAAGGCGACAATAACCATGAAGTAAACTGAATGTGTCAGTCAAACAACAGGAAATATGAGATTATCCTTCAGAGAGATAAAAGATCTGAATGCAGATCACGGGTTCATTTGGAATATAATTAACAAACAAGCAGATTTAGGCAAACAGACTCATTAAACAGATGGGCTGGAACAGAGTTTGCACAATATGTCAGCTGCTCCACAGCCAAGGACAGGCATTGTCAGCACACAGCGCTAACAAACAATGGAGTATAATAATGGAGATAGTGAATAATGGAGACAGTATAATACATAGGGTGAAAAAAAGAAAGAAAGTACCTAGAAAGCTGCAGATGTGAGACTTGTAGCAAACCGTGCTCTGGGACCAGCTCTTAACGCACACAAGAGTGAGGGCATTTCCCAAAATATGTCATGAAGAAAGGGTGTCTGTGCGATGGATCTGCAGGTGGGAGCCCACGTGTCTCTGCAGTGCACGTCTCGTACATCTCAACACACAGTGGAATGTATCTGCAAGAAAGATGTTCTCAAAGTCATTGTATGCCTTTGGAATTGAACGGCCTGTGTTGTTTTCATCTCTGGGGTGTCTGTCTCAGCGGAGGAGCGCCAGATGTTAGGCAGTTAGCTTAGCTCAGGGTTAACGCGTTTCAGTTTGGTGAGAGTCCAACAAAACGAAGCTGAGTGGATGAGGTCTACGCCGTCAGATGTGATCAGCGTGAGCGATGAAGGAGGGGTCACGGCTGTTGGAGCGTGAACTGGGTTCTTTAGACACACAAACATTCACACCTTTGTCACCACATGTACACACACACACACACACACACAGACATGGACATGCATCACTGAATCCAGGTGTTGTTTACTGGACTCATTTGTCGCAGTGTCACTGACAAGCCAACACCCTCACATGATGTTGTTGGACATGCTGCATTCCAGGGGAAGAAAGACCCTCTGCTCTGTCAATGGACAATGAAACCTACCGGTAACGAATGAACTGGAGATGGAAACACAGCTCATGATTTGTGCTCTCACAAGTTCCTTCCCGTTCACACAGATGCATGCGTTCTGAAGTCTGTTAGATCAAAATCACAGCTGCTTATCTAATGCAGGGAATGTTTGATACGAGGACTGGATGGAGGAGGGGGTTACAGGTAGTGAAATGATTTCTTGATCCTTGAAAGGATTTCTTGAATGTGTATGTCAGGATGAGTGAGGTCGCTTTGTTATTTGAACGCCGCAGCAGTTTTATTCAGTCTGAATCCTCGCTACGAAGGAAATAAAATAGCTGCAGTGCATTCATTCATTCTGTCACCTACTTCCTCATACAGGTACAAACTCGTTTTTGACAATGAGGAGCAGGACAGGCAGCTTTCCTCACAAGTTGCTCAGCCTGTCTCTCCCATCTGATGTCCCGTCTGTTTTCACCTCCACTGTGCTGAAATCACTGTGGTGTCTGGAACCTGTCGGAATTACAGCCATTGTCATTGGTAATCTGAGATATAGAGATAGATTGTGTACTGCCACTAAAGCAAAAAATTAAATTAAAACATGTTTTTAAAACAGAAACAAGCTTTCAGTACGTGTAAATAGGAAACAAAATGCTTTTATGGGATTAAAAATAACGTCTTTGGACGTCAGCCAAGGCAGCCATCATGCTGAAGCTAATAAGAACATATGAATAATAACATGCCCTGACTGTAATTTTCAGTAAAACAATTTGAATAGTTATAATTATAGGAATTACTGCTAATGTATGAGGCAGCTAGAGAGAAAAAATGTCATCAGCCATCAGAACAAGTGGCTCTGTGCAACATATCTCTTTTTAATTAAATTCAAATGTCTGTTTATTGCTTTTTAATGTAGGCTAATCGGGCTGCTTCTTCTCTCATCAGGACCAGTGTCATTAATAAGATGTCCCTGTCACCACACAACAAGTATTTACACTCAGTTCAACAATGAAATGCTGCTATTTGTCTGATGGTTGTTCAACAAACGATTGACATCTTCTGCGATCAGTAGAATAGATGATGTAAATATCATTTCTAAATGAATTCCAAATGTCCTGGTATGTTTATCAACATTCCTCAGGGTTACATGAAATCAGTTGCAATATCCTGTATACAGTCTGCGATGCGCTGTAGTTATTAAGAGCATGAGCGACACTTTATTTTCTGCTGTAAAGTGTCTCTACTGCCTCTCCTGTGTCACAGTAGTCGGTTTGCTCGTGATTGTCCACGTCACCAAATTGTATTACACTTTACAGTATTGTAAATCCAGGAGAAATGAGCCATTTGACTCGTTATAGATGAGAGTCGGTGGAACAGTGGTTAGTATTGTCGCCTTATGGCGCGACGATCCCTGGGTTGACTGGTTTTCTGTGAGGAGTTTGCATGCTGTCCATGTCTGTGTGGGTTCTCTCCCGGTTCTCCACCTTCCTCCCACCTCATAAATCATGCTGAGTTTGATTAATCACTCTAAATAGTCGTAGGTGTGAGTGCGTCTGTCCTTCATGTGGCCCTGCAACTCGTCCAGGGTGTACCCCCATCGTTTACCTGTCGACAGCTGGGATCAGCTTCTGCACACAACTGCAACCTGTAACCGGAGAAAGACAGACCGAGAGTCACCGATGCTTTGACAGTTCATGATTTGTTGTGCACCATGACTGTCCACCACGGATGCAGACTGGAATATCAACAGACAGAAATGCCAGGATGTATTTTTCAAAACATCGGAGATGCACAGATGATGACTGATACTGGGTCTGATGGTCACATCAAGTTTCATCTTCCAATGTTGGCTGGTTATTTCTGTCAGTTGTCTGTCAGTCAACTGTTGAGACCAGAGCATCAGCTGCCAAAAATCCCACGGCAATGTATTCATCACATTTCTTATGTGTTTGTGCTTTTTCAGTTTGACTGAAACATTAAAAACATCCTACTGGAGCAAATGGGAAACGTGTACATTTTGAGATGTAACCAAACAGAGACATTCTCAACACCTGAGCACAAAGATCTGCCCCAGCAGGGGGGATTTACTGATGAAAAACTGGTCGCAGTGATGAGCCGGCAGGTAAACCACACCAGAGAATAACACGGACAACACGGGGAAAGTAAAGCAGACGCTCTGTGGGAGGTTTGATTCAGTGGAAAGCCAGAGAGACAGAGCCCAGCGAGGGCTGATGGCTTCTGTTTGTCCACAGGGTTTTGTAGCTGTATGACACATCTTTTATTCTCACCTGCTCTACCTTTACTCACACATTCTCCTCACTGCTGCATTTCTGAACATATACCTTTTCAGCCATGGCCCCTTATGCCTAACTGATGAATAAACAACTGGCTTAGGGAAAGCAGTCAGCTTTCAGCATGACCCATTGCCAGTACCTTAGATCACACATCCAATGGAGATCTGTTTCACTGCACTGAATTTACATCATTCATCCTCAGGGTTTTGTCACCTTCTTGATCAAAAGTAATGTTTTGAGAAACTTACTTTAAGTGCATCAGTTATTGTGGGGTTCCATTCAGTAGCTGCATCTCCTTTTCATGGCTTCTTGTTGTTCGTTAAATGTCGAATCCATTGAATGTCGTCCTCTTGTGCTGCAGGTATAAAGAACAGGACTCGCAGGCAACACAATGAATACAACTCTGAGACGCTGCTTCCAAATATATTAAACTTGAGAATGAGGTCACAGAATGTTGGCGTGAATAAGCAGTGTTGGGGAGGAACTAGTTCTTTGATACAGGGGTTATGTGATTTAATCACAAAAATAAACTGTAATATGATACACTACATGATGGTTTTGTCCTTGGTGCTGCCCTCTACAGCAAGTTTGGTGAAATAAATCAGGTAGTTTTTTGTCATCAGTCTGAGTGATTTTGTTTATTTATATTTAGACATTCTAGAACAAACAGCAGTTTAGGTACTGATATTTTACATTCACCAAGTCTGCTTTGGCACAGATCCCTTCACCTGCCTCTTTACAACCAGCTGCTCTACAAGATTAATAATGTCGCTTTCCAAAGCATGCCATCTCCCACAGGATATAAGTATTCAGACTATACAGTGTAACTTCAGCAGTGATGAATTAACTGGTCTGGAGAGAAGCTGTGTGCTGGCTGACTTGACAGCGAGTGTGTTAGAATATGAAAATAAATTCATGTCATGGTCCTGTGGCCATGAACTTTTCACAGTGACTGGCGCTAAGGAGACAATTGTGTTCAGTTTGTGCTTTCCCTGATGATGTTAGTCAATAAGTAATTTGTGCATCGCTGGTAGACGAGGTTCAGTTTTCACTGACGAGGTAGTTGTCGAAAACACTGCAGTATTTTTAAAAAGTTATCTTTAAAGTTAATCTAAGATCATTTGTTGTGGTCTGACTAGATCCACTAATGGCTCTGCCTTTATGTCATTTATCTGAGGGACTCATTTTAAGGGACCTTCTTTTTCCTGTTTGCCAGCTGATTACATTCAGGGAAGAAGGAGGACCAACAGCACCCAAATATCATGACTATAAAAGCAGCTCATTTCACCCATATTGTGAATTCCATTTATATTCATTTCATCTCCTCTGACAGATTCACTGATCAACAAAACATGCCTTTGTCACCAATAGTCAAAGAGTTATTAGAAATAAACATTGTTACACAAATCACAGCTCTGTTTTTTCTTTGTGTTCTTTTTCAATTCAATAAAAACCAAACAAAAAAAACAACCCTCCGTCCCTGGGTGGGCTCCAACCCCCCGACCTTTGCGTTAACAGACAGACCCACTAACCACTGGTCCTCAGAGACAGTCCACTACTGCTATTGTGGAGTTCTAGACAAGTCTGCTGAAAATGTCCCTATCTGACAATGAGGAAGAATCCTTCAACAGAGTCCTGCAGCCAGATGGTTCCAGAACACCACCAGCATGTAATCATCTGTCCCTGGTCCCATTATCTGCATTTCCTGAACATTTCATTATAATCCGTACATAACTTTTTAACGATGAATAAGGAACAGGATGAATATATGAATATATTGACTGTCGACTAGATGGATTTTGATTTGGTGGTTGAGCTGCCTCTGGGTCTCCAGAGGTCTAACACAAAGGCACCAGTCACACACAGCAGATGTGATGACAGGCTGTCACCTCAAGTCTTTGTCTTGGGTTAATAACTGGGATGGAAACTTGAAGAAACTGTATTGTTTCCTCTCTTCAGCTGACACTATTTATGTCTGCATCTTATCGAGGGGTGAATTAAGCACTTGTTTTCTCTTGTCCATCATTATAATGAGAAAAAAGAGACTGTTGTCATGGATACAGGTAAACAGGAGAGCTCATAAGCATTTCTTCTGAGAGAACATGACACAGTCATGAGTTTACGACTGGCTTTTGTTAGAGATAAGGTTTTTCCTGTTTTTGAAACTTTAGTTCAGACAGAAGTCAAGCAGTTCAGACTTTGAGCTCACTGGGCTCCACAGAAGCTTCTAAACGCCAAATAAATTATTGTGATTTTGTGATGCTTACAAACTACTGTAGAAAAGTCTCTGGATGGGAGCAGCAATATCATAGACAGCCCAGCAGGCTTAGTGCCACAAAGTTTAAATCAATAGCAATCAAGTGAAAATAAGCCAAAGTCATCCTCACAGTGGGACTCCAGAAGCTGCATGTGATGATCTCTCACCACCTGAAGCCTGCCGCAGTGATACTGCAGCGTAAAAGTTGAGCACATTCACAAGCAGCATGGAGGCTTCGCAGTGCGACAGAGGTGCCTTTGAGGGGACGGTGTCTGGAGTGTCTGAAGAGGGAGACAGAGAGTCACATGAAGAAACAGGTTGCAAAGCAGCAAATCATTGTGAGAAAAGCTGGAGGGAAAAAAAAAAAGAGTCTGGCAGCGAAGTCTAATGATCTGTGGTGGTTTTTCTTGGCAGTTGGTGTGTGCTCTGTGGAGGAATACTGTTGTGCAACATGTGTTTGGGTTTGTGAAGACAGAAAAATAGACTGCGCTCAAACTGTAACAGAAATATCAGTATGACTGTTGACACCGCGCTTCTGCTCCGGGCCCCCCAAACCACATCAGAACCTTTGCCAGTGATGTGTCATGGAGCAACAGCACTGAACATAAAGATTTATCAGCTCGGTAGACTGGAGTATATACTGTACCAACTGAGGTCACATGCAGAATGTTTTCCTTGTTTTGCGGAGACGGAAGAAGCTCTGTGGTCTTCGACTTGACGACATCGTGATGGATACCACATACGAAAAGTTGAAATGGGAGTCACCTGATTCTCGCTGGCCTGTCGTTTCCAACCGTCGTCTCACCTAAAGCACACGTGGCAGCGTACGTTCCTGCTTTAACAGCAGGATGAGGAATGACGACAGCGGCTTAACGCGGTGAACGAACCAGCTCAGGGTTCGAAGGGAAAAAATTGTCAGCGGTGGAAAGCGAGGGGAAACGCAGAGACGGTCAGACACAAAGAGGCCTTTCTACCAGCCAGCCCGACTGCTTCACGTCACAACACAGGCAGGAAACGGCACCACACTTGCCCTTGGGATCGACTGTGTGCGTGTGTGTGTGTGTGTGTGTGTGTGTGTATAAGAGAGAGAGAGAGACAGAAAGAAAGAGGTGGAGGAATATTGTTCGGAAAGGAGGGAAAAGAACGGGTCTGGGACATTATTGAAACCCAACACGCTGCTGCTGGTCTAAAAATAAATGAGCGCATAAACACAACGTAGCGTGTGTGTTTGTGTATGTGAATGTGACGTACAGCCAGGAAAGGGTGAGAGAGCTGTTTTCATTCAGCTGGTTTATTTGCGCTGAAAATGAATATTGCACACGCACACACACACACCACACACACACACACATCTGAACACACTGACCAGGCGAAAACTAAACAACTACATCGAACCCGATTAATGTCAGTTTGATCATGGAAAGTACACGGACCATCAACGCTCAGTGTGTGTGCAATTTAACAGCAGACTGAGCGGTGGCTGTTGAGCTGAACTTTTTACCAACAGTATGTTTTTGTGTTTTCCCTCTGCTGGTTCACAGCTCAGCCAACACAACTGAACCATCACAGTCACTTTGTAGGTTACGTATAATAAAAATAGAAATAAACAAACGTTGGCTCACATTACTGTTCGAGCACATGACACATGGCTCGTCAGCTTTATACAGACAAATATTCAGGATGTAATAAAAAACACACGAGTCTGGTCAGGAGTAGGGGCTGATGTTAATGATGCTTTTACGTTTTTAATGTTTTACCATAGTTTCTGTTGTTGTTTTCCGTTTCATCATCACGAGTGTTCGTTACATCCGGCCAAGACGGATTCTCAGCTATCATAAAAACCAAAAAAAACAACCTCTCCCCTCTTTACTGTTTCCAAATCTAAAAGTCAACTGCATGTCACTGGTTTAGCTCCCTGAACAGGAAACAAAAATAAAAAAAAGGCTCACACACCCCTGGTTTAATGTTGGTTATTGCTATTTACAACATATAAAAGCTAGCTTGATGACCACACACAACCCAGCGACGTCTCCACACACACTGGCGTGGTCGGGAGTCGCCGCCCACACAGCCAACCAGTGGTCCAATCAGCAGCAAGCACACCACAAGAAACATCCCAAACCAGCTCTGCCAGGAGGAAGGGAGCAACCCGCCAAATCCATCAGTGAAACTCGGGCCGTTCCACAGAGGTTTGTTCTGTCCCAGGTCACAGTGGATCACGTACGTTTCTCTGAGAATGTACATTCAAACATTAAACTAAACCTCTCACGGCTAAGATGTAGGTAACTGTTGGTCTGTCATCGATTGTTGTAAAGAACTGTGTGTGTGTGTGTGTGTGTGTGTGTGCGTGTGTGTGTGTGTGTGTGTGTGCGTGCCAAGCCACGCTGAGCAGGTATTATTAGTGATGGTGCCAAGAGACACTTAAAATGCAGCCACTCTGTCTAGCACACACCTGTCTGGGCACAGATCAGGTGAGTGTACAACCAAGGTTCAATTCTCTGCAGAGGTTCATGAAGTTACGCACTATGACAAGCAGTACAAACACAACTGTCAGTGGGGGGGGGTTTCCGTCCTTAACTGCACAACAAGAGAAAAAAAAAAAATGCAAATATTACAGTGAGGCTTTATTTTCGTTTAAAAAAAACAAACAAAAAAATGCTGCTGTTCAGAAAGAAGTGCATGTCTGAAGTCTGATGAATGTGGACCAACTCACCTGAAATGGAAGAGGAAGAAAACCCCACAGCAGCAAACGACGGACGGTGACGACGGAAGCTATCGCTGTGTAAGGTGAATTTTTTAATTCAACACCTAAAAGCTGGCACACATGACCCGATGCCCCCCTTCAAAAGCCAGCAAAGGCCCAACTGATGTTTCCAAACGCCATTGTGTCTGATTCTCCTGCGGTGTGACGTGTGTTCACAGTGATTGTGTCCGGTCTGATACACTCGTGAGGAAAGATTGAAAATAGTAACTTTGTTTAATATTTAGGACCAGAAATCTTGTGGAGTGTGGCGCGATCTTTCTTGTTTTTTGTGTGTTTTTTTTCAGCATTTAATTGTTCCTCGTCTGCCGTGCTTGTTTAACTGAGGTCACTCTTCTTCTTCTTTTTATTCTTTTGGTTTAGCGGCGATTGGCATCCTGCTAGCTGTTGCATTAGCGCCACCTTCTGTTTTCCAGAGTGTGGACCAAACAGTACACTGAACATGTGAGCGTGCAGAAGCCGATACTCTGCTGAAGAACCGGTTTGTTCACGGTGTTTCTGTACTACATGTCGTTGCACACCACACACTATCAGACCACAAGTGAGACACCTCTGTGAAGGGTTGAACCATCCTGTAATGTGTGCCAGTCTGTGCGATTCGACTCTGAGACCAAACTGTGATCATTTGACTGCTGAATCAGAAACTGCACCTCACTGGGTTGAAAACACATAAAACCAATTGGACTTTACAACTAAGAAAGTTGCTTAAGGAGCAAAAGTGAATTGAATTGTCATTATTAACTCGACTAAAGGCCTGTCATTGCCTTATCGTGTATTTTAATGCCTGCAGCTTCCATTATTTCACGTGTCACAAATGTCAAAAAATAACTAAAGAAACTTTAATTGCTGTTATCTCACTTGCCAGAGAACGCTCGAATAAATTGCCTGAAAAATCCCGCATTGCCGGTGGCAACACGCAAACCAAACACAAGGGGATTTGAGGAGATGGCTGCAGATGTGAAAGGGCCGAACCGTGTCTTCTCCCACTCCTCGTTCCCACAAAGCCTGTTTTTGTCTTGTGCTTTGCTGCTCGTTCATTTCTTTCATATATATCAACAACATTCTCTGTCCGTTATCAGTTTGGAGACAGTAGATGTGATTAAGCCCCTTTCGGGGGGAATTTCTGCCCATTCGTCCACCTGCTGCAAAGTATAGTAAATATCAGGCTGCACAATGAGCAAACGTTCTTGCATCCATCTGTGTGCCCATGGGTTTGTGAGTTTAATGAGGTGGCGCATTATTTCCCTGACGCAGCAGAGGTGAAATATAATCAGGTTTGGAACAACTATTCTTCCGAATTTTCTTCAGATGCTTCAGCAGTAATGCGCTGGTGTGTACAAGAGTTCTACCAACCACCCCTACCCTGTCTCTTCTGACATGCTGACAGCATCAGGCTTATTTCTTTAATGATTCCGTCCGCCTTCAATAACTGTAACTGTGTCACTGGATGTAGTACTTTCCCTACAGGATGGAGTAAGAAGTCGGTTTCACATAACCTTTCCCGACTTCTTTTGTCGTCTTTAGCCCAGTTCTACCTCGATATGTGGGGTAAAGTAATAATTACCAGATATTTTAGTCCCGTCTAAATTTGTCATGTCTGTAATTATTACCGCACAGAAGATTACGGCGACTTTTACCAACTGTAAAAATGGTTCCAGAATATTACCTCTGGGAACGCTAATCCCGTGCGAACAGAGCTGAGGTAACTATGTGTGCAGATATTTCATCCTATCCTGTTTTTTCACGTTTTTTTTTCATGGGTTTTCAAGCATGGAGGCTCTCGAACAAACAGTCAATTTGGCACTATACAGTCGGACAAGTCTGTGTGGCAAGTTCAGGTAACGTCACTGTGGCTTACGACGAACACAAGTCAAACCCAAATTGCTTTAGGTAAGTAAAGTATGTACATCAAGTACATTACATTAAAGTACATTGAAACTAACCCTGTCCAAATAGGGCTTTTGTCCTCTGTCCTGCTACATGTTTTCTTCCTGTATCTCCTCCTTCCTACGTCTCATTAGTGACACAGGACATCCCATCAGCCCATCGATCACAGTAACCTCCCGTGTGACCTCTTGCCAAATGACCCCCCCCCCCCCCCCCCCCCCCCCCCCCCCCAACCCCTCCTCAAGAAAAGCAGGTCTGCTCCATGCGTCTCTTTGTTTGTTCCCTTCCTGTGTTTCTCACTGCAGCATTGTGGTACTCTCAACAAGAGGCTCATTTAGCTGCCGCAGCAGCACCAGCTCATACGTGATGAAACTACATCCTGCTTTAAATACTAGCAAAGAGGGGGTTTTTTTTGTTGACATATTCAAATGTTATACTGACGGAGCAGAAACTTAACTGGAAAAGAATGATTAGATTCGATTAGATTAGATTAAATATCAAAAATTCTAAAGTATTCAAACATTTCACACCTGTACAACATAATTAATTGAAATCTCAATAACTGTTTTTCATTAGACTAGATTAGACGTAATTAATCCAGTAATTTACCAGAACACAATATAAACACTGATGTAAATATACATACAAATAATGTACAAATAATGTACCATGGGTCCTCATTCATGAAACATGAGCAGAACAAATTTATGCTTAAACTGTTCATAGATGGAAATTTACGTGCATCTTCGCGTTCATCAATATTTTAGTAGCTCAGATCTTTTCGTAGATAATAACACAATCTTCACCTGCTGCCGACCACACGAATCACTGTGTAAATTGAAGAATGCACATAAATAATGCTTGTCACTATTGGAAATTAGAATTTCACTTCATTCTCTTTTATGTACACAATATGCAGATACAAATATGAAATAAATGTGATATAAATGTGATTTAGATTTAGAAGATAAAAAATTATATATATATTGAGAGAGATATATAGATATTGATATATGTATATATCAATGTCTATATATCTATATATATATTCTATATATTTATATTGATCTCTATATATACATATACAGATATAGATATATAGATATAACTTTTGGACCCTGGTTCGAATCCCGAATCCCAAACACCAGCAATTGCCCAAGAATTGCTTCATTAAAGCTGTGTAACAGAACTCGATGCCAATTGCACAGGTGTGGCACATATCAAGGAGATGCTGTTCTACCTAGGCTTAACCCCTCAGCCATCTCAAACAGGCTATGGATACCTCTACAGTGGCTATCATCCTAACAGCCATCAGCCATCTCCTCTACATGGATGACATCAAGCTGCATGTCAAGAATGACCACCGACACATTCACAGCATTTGTCAGTTTCCGACGGGTCGGCATTCACAATCCACACACGTGTTTACGATCAGATCTGAGTTTCCCAGCGGTGTTCCTGAATTCGGAGGAGGTTTTTAGTAGAGTAGGCTTATATGTGTAATGAGACTATATGTACAAAACACCCAAACTATGAAAACAAGAACAAGATATAAACAGTACAAAGATGAGCAAATGAATGCTAAAATGACCCGAGGAATGGGAAACATAAATACAAATATTAAAACTAAATATAAACTGTAAATATAAAGAACTGAGGTGGTTCTGTCCACCTCTTATGAATTGAGCTTTAGCAAATGAAATGATCAGTGTAAGCGCTGAGCTCCATCCACACTAGCACACCTTCAAGTGCACACGCCATGACCACTCAGGTGCACGGACAAGGCTCCAGCTGGTGTAAACACAGGCAACGTTGCCGCTGGACGCGGGAACAGACGCAGATGGCTCGAATAACAACCAGCCTCCTGCCAATGTCGGCAATCAGCGATAACGTGCAGAACTGAACTGTACAACAGCTGCTAGTACCAGACAATAACTTTCAGCTAGGCCTGCAATGTGTTATCCATGTCCAAATAACCGCGGGTAGACGAGAATCAATTACATGTAGCGTGTTTTCTTCCAGAGGATCATCACATGACTTTACATTGACCAATCAGAAAAGGATTAGACAATCAGGGAGCAGAGATGGACCCCTCCATTTCTGGTGGTCGACATCAAGTTTTTCATATCAGTTTTCATTTCGTGCAATTTTTTCCCCTAATATTTAGTGTTGAATGTGGATGTAGAAGTCTGACACAGTCTGACACGAAGGGACAGGGAAAGGCAGAAGAAATGGAGCAAAGAAGTGCAAGCCAGCGCGTTAAAACAAGTATTTTGAGTCCG
>NW_027614555.1:0-25150 GCF_965212315.1 Lampetra planeri | reverse complement strand
AGGATTCAAAACAGTCAAATATCACTGTGAAATATCAGCTTCACATTCAACAGCCTCTTACAGTTTCACTACACAATCAAAGAAAGAATATTTGTTGACAAGACCAACCAGAGCACAAATAAACTTTCCAACATGTGACCCTAAACATACAGTAGACTCCATGATGGTGCACAACCAAAAGCAGAGGTATTGGCGATCTCAAAAAATGCCAAGACACCAAACATCAAATGCAAACATCACAGATATTTATTTTCCAGCCACATCCCTGTTTCCAGCGCCTGCTCCTTCCTTCCAGACAGGCTGGTATTTGTTGTGCTTTTAGGGGTGATATATATAGAGGAGACAGACGGCGAGGGATTCCAGCGGACAGCAGTGTGGCTATGCAAGTACACGTCAAGGAGAGAAAGCGCAGTGTGTCCCCAACACCGACCCGCCCTGCTAATGACAGGGTGCCGGCCGGACCGAGCTAACCCCAAATTACTGCCACGGCCACCAGTTGTGACTACTGCACTCTACATCGTCAAACAACTTAGAGGAAGTTTTAGCTTTTCAGACTGTAAACACAGGGAATCCACAGACGGTTCCTTGAGGGATTCCTTCACAAACTGTTCTGGAACTACTCAATGTGTGCACACATGTGGTTTTTAACAAGTCTCCACAGCTATTTTTAAAACCTAAAATTCACTGGTTGGTCCTCTGGATCGTGGAGTAAACACAGGAAATATTAGCTGGTAGAATGACAACTGAGGTTAATGATAAATAGTATGTTTCTGTGCGAAGTGTGTTTTTGATTTAAGTTGCAGTTACAAACTATATTATTCATCTCACCAGCTTTAGTTGTACATGCTCAGTATTTTTGTCCTCATCTTGTTGGATGCAGTTTATGTGTAAGGGGTGAAGCCTTTCTTTCTCTCCCATCAACATTAGCACAGTTCGAGCGTCCGTTGACAGATCACATGCCTCTGCCTCATAACCCACCCATCAAAACCACATTCCAAACCCAACAGAGGCCAAAGTCAAACTAACAACTACAAAGCGAAGTGGGGAGCGTTCAAATGGTAGATGTACTATGGTACCAACCATACCAGTACCAGTACACACAAGGCTCTATGTGATCAATGGTGGACAGAATCAAACACTAACACATCTGTGAAAAGAGTAGAAGCTATTCAATGCCACCCGTTTATTCTTATTTCAACTATCTCTCATTCAGTTATCGTTCCCTCCTGTCATAGGTCGGAATCAAGCACTGGATTCAGTTAGAAAAGAAAAACAGGAAAGCCTCTGAAAATCTGACCCTAACTTGTTGGATATTTAATCATGTTTTGTGAGTATCTAGTGGAATTGCATCTCTTACACATGTGCTCCAGCTACCTCAGGTACATTATGTTTGCTGGATAGAGAACACTGGACACTGAATCATACCAGCATCGGAATGTTATTGTTAGCGAGCTGAATGTTATAAATGATGTGTGTTGACAACTGAAATCTAAACTAGCATATCCAATTCCTCTTCCAAAGCAATCAGAGTGCTTGCTGGATATTCAGTCCACACCATAAAACTCTTAACGATACCTTCAAGTGCTCAGCTGAATGGCTGAGATGTGAAATAAAGCAATGGTAGCAACAGAAGCTGACCTGTCGGTTCCTCTCGTCAACAATGCGAGTGATCTGGATCTTCTTCCTCCCCATTGCCAAAACGATTTCCACTAACAGCTGAGGAAGAATACTGGTGGGGGTCCGGGTGGTAAAGGCTTTTGGAGACGATACTTAACACATAGTCCCACAGGCGACTTTCTTTTTCTGGCAGCAGCAGGGCATGGCTCGCTGGAAGAGAGCAAAGAGTTCATACTCCAGTTAATGAAACAAATGGATATCATCTATGACTTACACTAGTCTTACACTAATAGTTGTAGAAAGCACCAGATCACAATAGTTTCAACAAAAACCCAAGCTATCGAAAAACAGGGAGTGGAAAAACTATCCTCATATTCATGCATACTAAAGTACTGACGTCACTTCTAAAGAAAGTGCACTTTTGTTCAGTTGTCAATGAATCGATCAGTTGAGCGCTGACCTGAATGAAAGGAGAGTTGGAAGAAACACAAGAGCAGATGTACACATGTAAGCTGGTCAAAATATGTATTTCTTTTTAGTTTCCATCCTGCAGTGGACTTTCTATTGAAGCTGATTGTAGGATATGAGAACTTAGTCCAATTAAAACACCAGGGTTATTGATCAATCATCTACGTACCCTCTCTGAGCTACCAGCACAACTTGACAACCTGTCAGCTACACCAGATACATCAAATACCTTCTCTATCTGGCTCCCAGTTCTCCACAGCAGCATCCAGCCATACAGTCTGAAGACAACTCGCCTTCTTTCTTCCACTTCCCCCTTCTGCCTGGGTGCCCACATACCTTGCTGTGTCCCTCCTCTCCACAGCTTCAGTGTTTCTTTGCTCAGCCTTCCCCCCACAGCTTCTTAGCTCTTTCCTAATCTGATCTGATCTGGGAGGAGGCAGCGAGCGAGGCGAAGCCAGGCTTTATCCTAACCCTCCCTGGATTACTGCAGCATGTGGAGCCCAAAGAGGTGAGCCAACAAACCCCTAGTGCAGACCCAGTTCAGAGGATTGGAAGATATGATAAACACATTGGTGAAAGGAAATTGAAATGTTTCTGATTTAGAGGACTTGAGTATTTGATGTAAAATAATTCAACTGAGTGGCCACCGCAAAGGAAATAAATGAAAAATAAATAAAATGACATTGATAATCCCTTCTCCTATTCAAGTGATTGTTAAGCCTCCTATTGAACAGTCTCCTCCTCATATCTCATACTTTGTTTTGTTGTCCTTGAAAATTTAAAAGCCAATATTATAATAGCAACTGGTTAGCAAGAGGCTGCACGCCAGCTCAGTGTCTAACGTGTCCAGCTTCCACATCTTGTAGATCCCAGCTGATCCTGTCAAAGTCACTGAGAGAATCCTTGCAATTTTGAGATTTAAAGGACACATGGATTTACTTGTTTATTAGAATGATTTGATGGCACAACACAAACATTTTGAAATAATCCAGACATCCCCTCTGCTGCCTCTCTCACAAAATCATTGGTAAGAATTCACAATTCGTGTTTATACAGACAAAAAGACTGCACGAAATATGGTTGGTTTATTTTGATACAGTGGAGAAGATCAGATCTCTAGATTAGGGTTCTTTTTTTATCATCTATTTTTTTATTATTTCACACTTAGAGACAGTTCTGTTGGGTGGGGTTACAGTGGTTTCCTGGTATATGGTACCTACATATATATGCCAATACAGAGTAATTCACACACATTATTATATTATTCAGTCACAGCTATACAATCTAGATTAGGGTTCTAAGTCCTCAAACAATATCTATACCAACCATCAAAAATGATGTCACTCTAATCTGATGACTTGTACCTGTACCTTCACATCACATGCACAGGTGATTTCTAGGAGCCTGGACTGCTGTTTGAGCCCCGAGCACAAGGCTATTGACGCCACACATTTGAGTCTGTGGACGACATGATGATATTATGGTATGTATGGTATGTATTTGATGTGTGTGTCAGTGGTTAACTTATCACATGATGTCCTACTGCAGATAATTCATACTGTAGATACTGTAGCTAGCTGATAAGTTAGATGTGACATATATGATATAGCTAGCACAATTTTATTGGTCATTCATTGAATATTTCCAAAATTCCTAAGCTTAAACGCCCCTGGAAAGTTTCCAAAAATGTACTAAAAGTATCCTGCCCCTTTGCAGCCGGAGTGGTAGTTCTCCGTTAGATACGTCCAGGCTTTTGGGTGATGCAAGTCCGTTCAAGACATGTGTGAACTGCAAGCTCCGAGGCACAGACTGATCACTTGACCAACGTTTTGTGTTAAGTCTTAATTTCTCAATTAAAAATACACTCTGTGCATTATTTTAAAATCATGTGTAAATGACACTTTTGATCCATAGATTAGAAACAAAATCAAATCAGAAGGAAAAAAATATTCCACACATCCATGATATCATCCATAATACACCACATAATACATCACTCTATATACGCCACAGAGCCTGTTAGCCTCACCTAATATATATGACATGACATGTGTCATGACTGTGTGCTGTGATAGCTATGAACAAAATATAACATCAAAATAAAATACATAATCCAGTTGTCTGCTTCGTCTTTGTCAAACTCAACCTGTGCTGCAGGCTGCAATGTGTGCTCCACATCTTTCACACACATGCCTCTCAGACATGTCCTGATCAATGCAGGTGTAATATGTTACTAAGGCAGAAACTCTATCCGGGTGAAGTGAGAATCAATACAATCCTGTTTGCAACAACGCAAACACTAAGCTGAATGTCAACATCAACCAAAATCCACTTTAAAATGAGACAGTCAAAGTCAAAAAGTCAGTGAGGTGTGGGAGAATATACAAACACTCATTACAGCCTGAATGCTCTCAGGCTCTTTGTCATGTGTGACAGTTTCCTACATGGACAAATCTCTCATATATCTCAGCAGTACTGGACAAATACACTGCATTACAAATTTGAGATACCACACACACACACACACACACACACACACACACACACACACACACACACACACACACACACACACACACACACACACACACACACACACACACACACACACACACACACACAGCGGATACAGAAATGCTAAGCCTCCAGAGGAAAACCACACAGAAAACACTCTCTTCTTTATCTCATCCATGAAATCCAATTCTTGTGGGCTCTTTGGAAGCACGACGACTCTTTGGGAGGAGAGTGTGAAACACACTTTCTAAAGCTGCAGTTGCAAAGGATTTTATATCGTTTGTGTTGATACAATAGCAAAGTGTCCTCATTGTTTGTTTGGTAAATGGAGGTCCCATCCACTACAATATATATTCAGTATAAGTGCATGGTGGGTTTAATGGTGGTTTTAATTTAAATTATAAAACTGTTTTCAGGGACTGATTACATCTCCACTAAATTCTTCTCCATTTTGTCATGTAAGGACTGGTGACCAAGAACTCAAGTTGTGGCTGAGGGGACGGAATCACAAGAGTTTATATAGTTTGGTACACTGATACACGCAAGTGGAACATTAGGTTGGTGATGCACCTTGTTGAAACTGGTCTCTGCTAAAATATTCCATCATTCTTCTTCACAAATCGGTGGGATTAAACACTCAAAAGGATCATCTGGACAATCAGAACAATCCTCATTGTTGGCAACAAACCACCATCCTGATCATCAAGTGCGTGGCCACCAAAAGTAAATACAGTGCCTGTGACACTGACCTGTTGACCCAATCATCAAGGGGTCAGAAGAAAAATAACACGGTTCCAAAAAATGGGTTTCATCATGAGCGCTAATTAACGGCCTCCAATAACATCTTGTTTTGAGAAGAACAAACAAAGTCGGAGCTGCTGAAGGTTAATCGTGCTGGGGTCTTCCACAGCGCCAGGTTGTTTTCAGCACTACACCGCGTAAAGTAATTGGGCATCGCTTTCATCCATGCTCCTCATTAGAGACTACGCGTTCATCTTTAATTGTGTTGACCCCGCAGTGACCTCTGCTGCAGTCTCTCCAACTGCGTTGTCAATGGAGGTTTCAAGCTGATGTTACCCAGTATTGCACCAGCTAACCTTCTCAATCAAACACACCGCCGTCTGCAACATGGAAAACAGTCAACATGATTCTGGTTCACAGGGTTATGACGGCTGCAGTGCAGAGACGATCACGCTGACTTTCACAGATGAGAAACTCCTTGTTCCATCGCTGTTTGCAAAGGACAGATGATTATATTCCTTGTTAGATCTTTATCTTCCCTGAAAGCATCAGTCTTTCCTCTCCTCCACTTCACACACAAGCTGGTCCCTCTTCCTGGTCCCTATTTTAGATTGTATCCATCAGCAGAGAGACAGAGAGAGGAGAGAGAGAGAGAGAAAGCTTTCTTTGGTCGAGGCAAAGCCATGTGGACTGACAGAGAATGTGCCTGGACATTCTTTCAAGTTCTCATAAATGGGAGTTTTTTATAAAAGTTCTTAGGGGGACTTGTACACTTGATAAACATGTGGTGGGGCTGTGTGGTGGACCTGCTCCCTGAGGGAGGTGGAGTGAGATCAGGCTTGTTTACTGGCTGTAGTGTTTCAGCGGTTACCTGTGTACAGAAGCCCTTCATGTGAGGGCCACTGACCCTCGACACAACTCTTGGATATTATGTTTCTTTGATGTTGGGAAGGTACATGACAATTTATGAACTTACCCATGTTACCTGACTGCCTCATTTAACCCATTTGTTAAGCCTCTTTGAGTATTTAGAAAAGCGCTACATAAAACCAATGTATTATTATTATTATTATTAAATTGCAGGAAATGGAGATGCAGCCATACAAAACAGCAATGGAATTGGTATTTTCTCATGCAAATAATTCATGGCACAATATATACTCACAACTAATAACTCCAGCTGCAAAATGTGTCTCATTACAAATCTGGTCAATGACTTAAAAAAATACTAGATAGAGACAATACTACATTGTTCTTGGCTTGTTAAGAAAATACAGAAAACACTGTGCAGCTTGCTGTTTTGCAGTCCAGCACAGACTGAAATGAATTCATCAGCCAGTCCGACAGGCTATCATGCAGCTCTTGAGTATTGGGACGCTCGCCTCTGCTGCTTTGCAGGTCAGACATATAATTAGTTTTTGCCTGAAATGTAATAATTGAAACTCATCTTCCTCTCTCCAGGCTGTGCGGCCACTTAATGCCCAGCTAAAGGCTGCGCAGATTAGGCAGCTTAAAACTGTCAAAGGCAGTAACACCCTGCACTCCAGGGCAGAAAATGAAGAAAACTATTGTGTTTGGTTTGAGAGAGCCCAGAAAATGTTCCGTCCGGCCATGGTGAACATGCAAGTACAAATCAGACAATGAATGTGTGAAATGAAATCTGCATTCACTGACATTTGTATGCTGCAGAGTTACAACACAATTTCCCAGACTTGTAAAAAAAAGTCCAAGACAGCAGTCTGCTCATTTAATCACCCGCCACTGTGATGTCATTTCATTATTGTGTTGCTTTTACGACGGTGGCTGTGTGGATAAGATTTTCCTGTCTCAACACAGAGACACTGATGTCATGCCCACACAGATTGAAAAACACAAGCTGTGCTGTGAAACGTCCACATGCTTCCAGTGAAACAAGAAACAAAACACAAAATGAACCCTTTAATATTCTCATGTACTTTGTCCGCTCTCTGCTCCTTTCTTAAATGTGAACCAGTACGTAGATGTGGAAGGGTGCGATGACAGTTATGGATATGGTCTTTATATGCTGTATCAATTACATTTTCTGTCTGTCGGTAGTTACTAGGACAGCAAAGAACAAGCATTTTTCACTGATTAATATAATCAATGGATAATAATATAGTTTTTGAATACATTTTTTTTTCAATAAATCAAGGCGTTTTGGTCAATTGTTGTTGGGCTGAACGTCTACATCTACATTTAAAAAGGTTCCGAGAATTTGGACGTTCCTAAAAAAAAAAAAACAACTACTTGAAGAATTTGATAGGGTCACGCTATTAATTGATTACCAAAATAAAATCTGATTTGACACAAGATTCACTTTAAATGTTACTCTTGACACATTACGTATACGATCGTAGTCTTCCTGTTGGTTATTTCAACAGATTCAACATGTCCCTGTGAGCTAGGTTAATTAGAAGGTGAAGTTTAGGTTTTGTATTTTTACAGCACAGCCGGAGTGCTGTGTTAACACACTTTATTTGAAAATCCCCATCACTGGGATTGACATAAAGGCTAAGACAACTGAATTATCCTATCATCTTTCACGTACATCGTGTCTCGTCTCACTTTCCCTGGACCCCGACTGTGTCCATTCCTCCCTACATCACTGTGTCTTTATCGATGGATGCTGAAGCATCAACACCAGCAGAAGTCAGGGGAGTGAAATTCTCTCTGCTCAGTAAAAGACCACGCATCGGTCACATCCTGTAAATCCAACGCCAGTGCAGAAAAGATCCACACAGCGGCATGAGCGAGGAGAAGAGTCTGGAGCCCTGAGCCCAGTCTTTTGATCTACTAAATGATATTGAAATGAATTCTTTTAACGTTTTCGGTTTGTTCCTGCTCTCATAGAAATTCTGTGCTTTCAGCAAAGTGATATGTTCCTTTTAATGTTGTAAAGCGGCATAAGTAGATCTGAGGCTGCTATCCTCAGGGTCCTGCAGGAAACCATCTGCACCAACCCCCTTCCCCACCTCGTTCCCCCACACCTCCTCTTCTCTCACACATCTTCACGTCAATTTATACAGGGGACAATCAGAGTTCAGTCAGTTCCTCCCCCCAGTATGAATGTCACACAGTGAGAGGCACCGGTGGGAAGAGTGTACTGATATTTTTTTTTTTTAATCTGTAATTTGAAAATGTGAGCTCACGATAACTGTGAGGTGTGGTGTAACATGCTTGCCATATCTATTTCAAATCAACATGAATTCATGTGTTGATAAGAAAGTAAATGTGCAAACTATATACAGGACAATCACGTCACCAGATGTTTTGTGCAAACCACAGATACTCATCGTGTCAAAGTTATGTGGCAACGAAATTCCCCCAACAACAATTGTTTTTGCATCAACAATGTATTTTTTTTTAATTCATAATACTACTTTTACTTTGGGGCAAACCAATTTTTCTGAGTTAGAGTTGTAAATAGGAGCCAGCTGATATTCCAGTGTTCAACCCTGTCAGTGAAATTCAACACTGAATTTAATGAAGCCAAGTCCAACTGCCATCAACCCAGTACACTGTTTGAACTGGCAGCCATGAGGGAAAACCAATTCACTGAGAGCAACAAGGCTGGTTTATATGACTGCGACAACGTAGATTGGCAGGCTAATATTTGGAAATTGTTTTATTTGATTACAGTATTTATTGAGTGTAATCGTGTGGCCCTGCGGTCAGACGACCTGCAGACAGATGTCTGGCAGGAGGAGGAGAGAAAATGTGAAGGTGATAGACCCCGCTTTTAGTTTTTATATCCATTTTCTCCCCTGACCCTGTAGAATATGGTCTTATATTCACATTCCTTTCATGGCTGGAGCTGTAGTTGTCAGGAAGACAGTAAAATAAAATACTTCTGATAATAATAATAACACAGTACCAAACAGATGGGAGCTGGGCGTACACGATTCAACACTGTTACCTGCCCTTTTTTCCACAGAGGACTTGATGAATGGCAGCTGATAAATTTGACAGGCCGACTGTCTTCTTCAGAGTCCATTAATCACAGTGCAGTTTTTTTACCCTTGACAGACTGAGACTGGGGATGAACTTTGAAGTGTGACTGAACCCATGATGTTTCTCTGTATCCTGGACATCTCTGTCACCAATCACCTTTCAACCCAAACTGACGCCAATGCATGTACGACACGTCTGTATTCATCCTCATAAATGTTTACGCCTTAAAGGGAAAGAAAATGCGTTGTTCCATAATCACATCTGCATGTACATGATTATCAGCACAGACAGTTGACAAGCACACCACTACAACCCTCCACCACCAACGCCACCAGTAAAACTCCCCTCCTCTCCGCTGTGTTTGATGTAGCATGTCATCAGTTTCGCCAGGCATCACCACAGCTAATCATACTGGATGAGCAATGCATTAGTCTGCACAAGAGAAGCCTGCGTTAGCTGGGAGTAGGCCATGTAATCAACAAGAAAAAAAAAAAACCAAGTCCGTCTGAAAGTCATGAGGGCTGGAAATAGTCTTTCACACAAACACACATACAGTGCAGCCTCTATTTCTTCAGGCTGTGGTGCAAAAAGAGAAGCTTGTCCTTCAGAAGTGTTGCTATTTCTGTTTACCACAAGGCTGCAAATATTCTATCATTAAGGAAACTAGGGAAGGAAATACCACTGAGGAAAACATGGGACTATACACAGACACACAAAAGAAAGCAATCTGACAGTGAGCAAACGTACGTTAAGACTGTCGCACCAGGGCTCACAGACACAGGGTCAGTCCGTCTCCAGTTTGTCACACACATCCACTGTGAGACCGGAGCTGGAGATTCAGTCCACAGGGCAGCTAATGGTCTCTCTTACATTATATTTTCCATATAAACAGCAAAAGATAAATCAATCACAACTGTGGTGATTTTGTCATAGGTTTTAAATTCTCGACAGAGAATTATCCAAACTTGAATGTTATTTATGAAAATGTTTCAGTTTATATGTAATAGCTCCAGTTGTTGAGTTGCATCCCATGTTTTCTGGGCTTAAAACTGTGACTTATGGTTTCATCGGTCAGCACCCACTACTGAGTGTCATTGGTTCATTACAGCACAGAAAGGTTTGGTGTCTTTTTTGAGACTGGGAAAGAAGACAAGTGGCTCTTTTACTCTCAATCCAGAGGAATACCCCCCTGCATCCTGTCCCACAGAAATCTATGACTGTGCAGGAGCAGAGCCCTGACAGCTCCAGACAGTATCCAGGGCATGTGGAAGAGCTAATGGGCCGCAGACGGTTGCGTTTCTTCCAGTGCAGGCTCCTTGTGTTCCCAGCAGCCTGACAGGGTGACAGGGTGACAGGGGTGACTTGTGACCTGATTACCTGTCCCCTGGAAACTGTAATTGCTGGAGGGCAGCAGACAGCCAGCGCCAATCTGCTGACAGGCAGGCTAATTGAAGGCGATGCTACATGCTGGGAGCACTGCTAATGAAATATGAAAACAAAGAGCAGAGGGACGAGGCACCAGAGAACCAGAGAGGGGCTGTCAGCAGGAGTTTGCATAAACCACACCAACCTTCTCAAAAGATGGTGGAGAGGTGGAGTCAAAGAGGAACGAAACGGATCGATGACATGATCCATCATTCAGTCAGTGAATCATCATGTCTCCAAACAAGTTGTCTTTGAATGAAGATTGGTGTGTTCTTCTATTGTCTGATCAGAGGTTGAAGTCATATGGGATATATGTGGGCAGGAAATCAGCTTGACAACTGGTAAATCAAATATTCAACATCCATCTACCAATATCAATGTATGTTTAACATCAAACAACGACATCCATCACCTACTGCTTCCCATTCAAGACAGTTAACACGCTATGTTATAAACACTTTCATGAATAAAAACATTATTAATAAAATGACGTTCAAATGCACTGCAAATATTAACATGACACCAAAACCTGTGTGCAGCTACTTATCTCCACATCAAAAATACCAGGACTCAACAAATTATCACTGATATCAATATTTCTAATGAAAGCATGTCCCTGGAGAACATGAAGGCAGGTCAGCATCTCCTTGTATTCAGTATCTGTAATATATGTAGACATTGAAATAAGAGACAATCGATTATCAAACCCAGTCACCACTGAACGTCTTCAAGATCATCAAACAGACAGGGTCCATCAGAAAGAGGATCCTACTTTTTGGAGTATTTTAATGTACTGTAATACTTTAATACCGTAGTATTTGATATGTGACTGTTGGCTGCGTTGACTCTATGACACATCTGAACTGTGAGGCAGTGTTTGTTTAGTTTGTTTTTGTCTTTTCAAACGGTGACACTTTGACGGAGCATCCCGTCAAACCGGCCGAGCTAACCGGGGCTACATCCGCTAGCAGCTGGGACGTCGTCCTGATCAGAGCTTCATCAAACTCTTCGTACAACAAGTATGACACACAGGTTGAGCCATAAACTAGACACTAAACGGCGTACGGGGTCCGTGGAAAGCCTCTACTGCTGTGGCCGGTGTTTTCTGTCATATTTGGATGTTTAATAAGTTAGAAGTCGCTATCATCATCATCATCATCATCATCATCCAGGAACGAGTAGCGTTAAGCTAGTAGCTGCCGTCAGCAGACACACAGTTAACAGCCTTTCTCCAACTTACCCGTCAGTCCCCCCGATAGCTCCAGGTGGTTTGAAGTGTGTCGGGCAGACAGACAGCCAGCAGACAGACGGCAGACACACGGTCAGGTCCTCGACTCGGTCCGTTAGGTTTGAGAAAAGTCATCCAGCCGCCAGCAGCGGAGGGGAGGTTAAGCCCCGCCCCCCGAGCGTCACACAGGACTTCTACCACAAATGAGTGTCTTTACATCACTGCCAATTAGTTCCCCACTTGACTAATTCATCTACCTGTACTTATGTAAATGGTTAGGTAGTTTGTTTTACTGCTTCATGCCACATATCTCAGTAGTAACTCTTAATGCTGTGAAGATAAGAAAGTGCAATGTCGTGGCAAGTAGTGGTTTCTACAGGGCATCTAGCTAAAAGAAAGAGAATTAGATTAAAAATAAACGTAAATGTAGTCACAACAACAACAATCATGATTAGAACGAAAGAAAGAAAATAAACATATAGGCCTATAAAAGTGTGAAAAGTGTGTATGTGCGTGCATGCAGTGAAGTAAAAAGTCATGTTTTTGGTACTGCACCCAAGTACCTATGTACTTGAGTATTCAGTTAACCCCTGTGTGCACCAGGTGTCCCTTGTATTAGTGAAATAATATGAAAGGGCGAACCCTATAACCTTCAAGTCGCTGACACAGCATGTGAAGTGCTATCAGTTTAATAACAGATCCATTGATGATTTATTCAGTGTTTGCCTGAAGGAGCTGGAGCCTTGTGACTAAGCTCACAGGTTTCGTTTTTACCATCGGATAAGAGCATCTAATGTGTTTTTTGCTCATAATTGTTTATTTACTCTCTGACACTCTGCTTAAATCGAATGTGTCTGTTATTTCAAGATTTACACCCACTATCACGTTGAAATAAACCCCGTCAAAACAAACCCGAAACATTTTCCTATCTAGCAGGGCGGCAAGCTGACAGTAAGGGAACGTGAAGTAGGAGCAGTTCTTCCTTCTGTTTCCCCAGTATCCTCGGTGTCAAACAGACAAACGAGTCCAGGTGTTTGAACTCCTGTGAAAGACTGGCACCTGGCAGTTCCTGACTTTGGTTTGGTTCATGTCTGCCTTTACTTCAGACACTACTGTGTTCTACTGCTGGTATTGTAACATGCTGCTCTTCCACACTACTGGTTGTTATTTACCCTTCATTTGATCATTTTCAGATTGTTATTGTCTGTCAAAGATGAGACAAAATCCCATTATTTTTGTTGTCAGTTCTTTCTTAAATGTCTTTTAGTGAGGGAGTACTTATTACACACCACATTCCACAAACACTGGTCCACTGCCACATCTGGGGCTGACTGTGTGGAACCAACATGGGAAAGGGACTGAACCGGCTCAGCTCCACTTGAGAACACAAGATGTGTTGGCATTTGAACGTCAGTGTCAGCAACAGGAGAGATTTTCATTCTTCGCCGTGAATCCTTCATTACCACCCTCATTGCACTGGGACACAGTTGTGACTTCCATTATGCTGTAACGCGGCGTCATAGGAAAACCACACACTGGACTATCATTAGATGATAGAACAAACACGGTTTGTTCTATCATCAGGTCAGTCCGTAGAAGAAAACAAAAAGCAAGACCTCTGGTGCCATCATGTGTGCTCAATCAGAACACTGCTGGAAAATAAAATGTCAAGCCGAAAACCTTCACTCCATTTAGGGTGGATTGTGCTGTAGGGTGGGATCAATGACATGAGCTTATCTAAAGAATTAGATGTAACCAAAAAAAAGACATATAACAAACATCCACACAAATCCAATTGGGCTCTTTTAGCTCGGTTGAGGGAACACTGGAAAAAGACCACAGGCATCGCCAATGATGGACATTAAGTCCTGTGAGTGTGTCCTTCACACCTTCATCTGGGGATTCACCAGACAACACGTCCAGCTCACTTGCGCTCTGTTGTCTCCAGTTAGCGTGAAATCAAACAGGTTTAATCTGCACTGCGGTTGGGTTTTGCAGACAAAACTACAGCGCGCAGCAGGTCATTCCCATCTCCTGTGAAAATGGATTTCGATGTGCATCACATGCTCTATTAGATCACCTCTGAATGTGTTTCAGACAATCACACCGCTTCATTTGCAGTGATTATAGTAACATGACATAGTAACATAATGCTCTCTCCAGGGGGGGGCTCTCATATCATCCTTCAGCAGGTCCAGTTGGAGTCTGAGGCACCATCACACATTTAATTGAACCGTCTGAAGGTTTTCACTGCCACAAAGTGAAAACACCCTTAGAAATATTGTTTTTATTTTTTTTTAGTTTCCATCAGCTACAACATTGTATCTGCATGAGTTTACTGTGACTTGAGTTGTACAGGAATATTTCTGATTGTACACGCATTTAGCATTTGTATGTATGTATGTGCAGTGGGCAGTAAGCACAGGCATAGACAAATCAATAAATACAGTTGTTTTAAATATACATCACATATATATCATCATGTATAGAAGAACACTGTCTTTGCTAGTCAGACGACACACAAATAAACACACAATTTGAAATGTAATAAACATTTGTGAACCGTCCCTTCACTGCTGTAATGTGCTCCATTCCCACCCATCATCCTGCAGAGATGACTGGGTGGGTGTCATCTCTTTGGGTCAAGTGTTCATGGTGTTTGCAGCCATCAGAAGTGAGGAGAACAGAGAGTCCGGTCGTGTAGACAGAGTATCTGGATTGTCGAATTCTGCCACCTGAAGACGCAAACACAGGACACACGTGATTAACGGAAGTTCAGAACGTCACAAAACTTTATCTGTATGTGTCTGTTACCTCTCCATTGTCCATGACTAGAATGCGATCGGCGTGCATTACGGTGTTGATGCGGGTGGGGCGATGGTGAGCATGGGTGCACTCCTGGAAGGCATCTTTGATGGTGTTCTGGATCAAAAGAGTCAGTTTCTGCATCGATGGACGCTGTGGCCTCGTCCAACAGAATGATCTGATGGACAACGGGTGGGGGACAGTTACCAGTATGTCTGCTAGGAGGGGCGTTGGATTCAATTCACAGCCTGTGAGGAGCTGTTGCTAGGATGTTATGGTGGTGTAGCTGACTGAGAGAGAGGATGGGTGTATGGTGAAGTGTAACGCAACCTCTGATGCTGTTTTCATCCCAGAGATCCAACACAGGAGGATGAGCCTCACACAGTGCTGCTTCGCTACCGACTTCCCAGTTGTATCCTTCATGTAACAAACGTTTGACATGAGACATTTCCCCCCTCCACATTCCCACGGAGCTGCCGACGCTGCTTTGAATGAGGTTAGTGACGTACAAATACCACGAGATACAGTACGTAATGTACACACAGCCAATAGAAGAAATCAGGTGTTTCAGCCACACGTTGACAGAAGTAGAAGTAGACACAACACTGGACTGGTTAGTGTGAAGTTAGTAGGTGATTCATTGCCATAGAGGGCTGATGTCTGCCCCCTAGTGTTGTGTACAATGTAACAAATCACCTGTGACAACAGAGTGTATGAAAACATAGACGGTCTTTGTTGTGTTCGATAATCATGGATCATCGCACCTTGGAGTTGCGGAGCAGCGCTCGAGCCATACACAGCAGTTGTCTCTCTCCGACAGAGAAGTTCTCTCCGTTCTCTATCACCGGCGCCTGAAGCCCCCCCTCCAGCCGAGAGACCTGACGACACAAAACAAGTCACGTCTTACACAAGTCCAGGATGTTGGGCTGGTCCGACTGAACAAACATGTCCGTCGGTGTGTGAGCTGCAGCTGTCAGCGGCGGACGTACCGAGCCCTTCATGTAGGTCTTCTCCAGCGCTGCCCAGATCTCCTCGTCACTGTAGCTGTCGAAGGGGTCAAGGGTTGTACCTGTATGTGAACACCGTTCATCAGTGAGTGCCCCCCCCCTCTGATAGTTGGACACATTCTATATATGCTGGCTGTGTTTACCTGACTGTGCCGATGAACAGCACCGGGGTCCTGGGGGATGGATGGACAGTTTGCTGCCGCAGCTCCTGCAGACCAATGGCCGTGATGTCCACACCATCTATCAGGATGGTTCCTGCTGCAGGCTCCACCAGCCTGAACAGAGGCTCCACCAGCCTGAACAGAGCCACCCCTAACGAGGACTTCCCTGTAGACACACAGCACAGAATGACACACACACACACACACACATACACACACACACACACACACACACAGAGCTAGACACTGTGTGACTCTGTTCTGGACACAGACACAAATGTCTCATTTTGACCTCTGTCGACCTCTGTTGACCTCTGTGCGAGATGATATTCTTCTCAGAACAACATCACTCAACTATGTCAGCATATGTACAGTATGTAGTATCACATGTCTGCTCTCTTCTGGACGTTTCAGTATCAGTGTTTCTGATTCCAGTTTGAAATGAAACCCAACCCGTCAGTTGGATGAAACAACTCCTCACCAGAACCTGTCCTCCCCACGATGCCCAGCTTCTCTCCAGGTTGGATGAGGAAATCGAGTCCGTTCAGGACGACGGGTGTGTTCTGTCTGTACCTCATCTTATAGCCCTTGAAGGCGATGGCGCCACTCTTTGGCCAGTCCTGTGGGACTTGAGCATCCTTAATGTGTCTGGGAGCCTCTGACGTACATCCCTACACACACACACACACACACACACACATACACACACACACACACACACACACACAGACAGCAATTTAAAAGTTGGGGGGGGGGGGTCCTCGCAGTCGTGTTCGGCAGCAGGTGTGCCCCAGGTTCTGTACAGGTTCAACGTTAGGAGGGGCTGTGTCTGACCTTGATGTACTCCTGCAGCCTCTCCACCGAGTTAAACCTCGCCTCCACCTCTGTCGACTGCCTCACCACAAACTGCAACATACCCGTCAACTGGAAAACACAAACATGTTACTCGCAATGCGTCTGTGACAAAGGGCCGGACGTTTGTGAAGGTACCTGTATGGTGTAGGACATGACCAGGCCTTTCAACGCCGGGCTGATGAAGTCATTACTGCTGAGCACCACGAAGAGAGACACCAACAGGGTCATGACGACGGCCATGACGTCGAGCCTGAAGGACAGCCAGCGGGTCCCAGAGTGGAACAGTAAGAACTGGTTGGAGTTGATGTCGTTCAGGGTCTTGAACCTAGAACGTGGCAAAGAGAGGAAGGGAGTGACGTGTCGACCGTGGACAGAGTGGACAGACCGTGGACTGTAACCGGTGACTCGGAGCACTGAGAGCACTGAGCATCACTACTAATCAGAGACGATGTGGCTGAAGTGATTTGTGTCGTCTCACAGTTGAATGTGACTGTCTCTGATGTTGTAGGCGTGGATGGTGCTGAGGCCTTGCAGGGTGGAGGTGGTTAGGGAAATACAGGGAGAACGACTGATGTTCTCCATCCTCTTCATCTGACGAATGCTCCTCTGGAACATGCTGAAAGTAAAGGAATGATAATCAGTGATTTACTTCGATGGAAATCTCCTGATATATTTCATTTGGTCAATGATGTCATCGATTTGATCTCAGTATTAGAAATGTGCAAAACAAGAAGCAGAACGCAGTGAAACTGACGACTAAAAGGAGAACCCCCACTATCATGAGCGTCTACAATAACGGCTATGAGTGTGTGTGTGCGTGTGTGTGTGTGTGTGTGTGTGTGTGTGTGTGTGTGTGTGTTTGGGGGGGGAGGGAGGCACTGCCTCATACCTCAGAGTTAAACAGTTGTAAGCTGCTGAGATGAATAACTGAGCCAAAGGTGGAAGACAAACAAGGACGTGTGACCATCAACTCTACATGAAGGATGAAGGACTGATCACTCTATCATCTTCTCTCTCGTTCCTCAGTCTTTTGGCCACATCATCTCAGGCCCTCTTCCTCCTCCCCAGCTCAGACATACAAGTCATCTCTTTCATGCCATCAGGGCTTGGTAGTTAGGAACAATCCAGTCTACTACTGATTCCAATCAAAATCCAACCAGAAATACTCACAAGAGAACGAGGATGAACAATGCTCCCATAACTGCTGCAGCGACCAGCATCGGAGGAAAGACAGCTGCGATGATGACGATGGTGAAGGTCACCTGCAGAGAAAACTGCATGAAGGGATCCATGTGGAGAGGGAGCACAGTGTCCACCTCTTCTTGGTCTTTGGAGAAGCGGTTGAGAATGCGGCCAGTTGGTGTTGTGTCAAAGAAACTCATGGGACTGGCGATGATCTGGTTGGGAAAAAAAAAACGACGACAAAACTTCAAAACAGCTCCTCAGGGAACTGAAGGCACTTCTAGTGTGAGCAGTCACAGTACCTTCTTAAACATGGTATCGTGGAGTTTACAGGAGGCTTTCAGGGTGACGTGAGTGTAGAAGAAACATTTGATGAGGGCCAGTGTCACCATGACAACCACCATCATTCCATAAACCAGCTGGTAGAAGCTCAGGTCTGGGTTCTTGGAGATGTCCCCCTGGTCCGACGTGTTGTTGGCCAACTGTGTTGGAAATAAACAAACACATTTATGTCTGGATGTTGTTCTGAAGGTTCTTGGATCGTTCTGATGTCAAGGGTTTTCAATTACTTGGAGGAGTGTATCATGTCAATAAAGGGGTGTTGTGAATGGAGTAGCAAGACCTGTGTGTGTGTGTGTGTGTGCGTGTGTGTGTGTGTGTGTGTGTGCGTGTGTGCGTGTGTGTGTGACTCACCCCTGCACCCTTCCCCAGCCAGAAACTGAGCCACCAGTTGCTGAAGGCGGTGGAGCCAATCATCAGAGTGATGGTGAGGACGGTGAGGAAGGTCATAATGTAACCTGTAAGTCACGACAGACATGAGAAACACTGTGTGTGTGTGTGTGTGTGTGTGTGTGTGTTAAACTCACCGGCTGCCTTGCAGTACTGCTGATAGATTCTCCAGGACACTGCGCCTACTGCAGATGACTCCTTACTGACCAGCTGGTCCCCGACTTCAACGGCAGCTACAGCCCAAAAAGATTTGACGTAGAAAATCAAGAACAGATTTCTGTCGTCACAGGGATGACTTATGTACTCGAATGTGACGTCAGTCAAATAGATGGTGTGGAAACAGACTGAATTATAAATGATCAATGTCACCCTTTAGCCCAGGGGTTTCATCAGCCTTTGAGACTCACGTTTTGGGTCCGTTATCGTTCCAGCCTCTCCTTCCGCTGTCATGTCAAACGCTGGAAGAAGGGAAAGATATTAGACATTAGTTTTAAAATGAAAAAACACAACCACAGTGTTTTTTCATCATTTACAGATGGATTGTTTTTTATATAGAACACGAAAACAAACAGGACACAGGGGTATACAAAGTGAAGAAAAGCTAGAAACAGGCCCAGTGGTGTCGAAAGGGGGGGGGGGCAGAAAGAGGAAGAGATAAAGACTGCAGTGTCATCACCAGTGTGTAAAGTAAATACTGCACACACGTGACTCACACTCGTAAAGTACACAAAGCATGAGTCTCAAAGTGCACCGGGCAGATAGACAGAAGTCAGGGTTTGTGTACTGTGTGTGTGTGTGTGTATCTAACAACTGTTGTTCTGTTACATGTGTGACTCGTGTTTTTCAGCTCTTGTCTTTTGTCCTTCTCTGTCTCTGAGGGATTTTCGCTCTGACTCATGACTGGTTCTGCGTCAGTCTCCTCACATCTTCATGAGGCAGGATTACTGACCACAAACAGACCACAGATCGTCCAACAGTGAACCTGCTGTGATTTTCCCCGTCGAGGATCATTTCACGGCGGCTGCCACTGATGATACTACTTTGTGTCTCTGTGTCTTTGGAACAAACTGTTCTACATTTGAACATCTTCACTGATGTCCTGAGGCTCCACAAATGACGTCTGTTTCTCAGGCCATCCATCCTTCACCTGGATTCACGACCCCACAGATTTCTTTCTGCTCGAGCTCCTTCAGGTGGGCAGCGTCTTTGGGTGGCCCCCCCTCCTTCTCCTCAGCCTGTGAGCAGAAACACAACATTCCTGCTGGAGACACAGTGTGGTTGATGTGGCGTGTGTATCTTTAAATGTCGTAGTCCATGTCACGTTATCTCCTGTTTCACACGCTGTCAAACAAACACAGGACAGATGTAGAGACCGCTGCATCTTACTTTGGACTGTTCCATCTGGTAGTTACTGATGAGCTGAGCGTAGCGTCCGTTGGCGTTCAGCAGGGCCTGGTGGTTTCCTCTCTCCCGAACCTCGCCACTCTCCATAACCAGGATGTCGTCACAGAACTCCAGATACTGAGGAAGACGTCAGACACGTCCTGATGTGTGTGTATGGAGGTCACCGCAGCGCAGCGGTGTGGGCGGAGTCTGTGTGACTCTCCAGGAGGAACGGACGCACCACGGACTCAAACAGGAAGTCTCACCTGCAGCTGGTGGGTAACCAGCAGGACCGTCTTAGTCTGCAGCGCCCTCTTGATGCATTGTTCAAAGATGTGCTTCCCCACGTGAGCGTCTACCGCCGAGAGGGGGTCGTCCAGGAGAAAGATGTCTCTGTCGGAGTAGACGGCTCTGGCCAGACTGATCCTCTGCTTCTGTCCCCCCGACAGGTTCAGCCCCCGCTCACCGATCTGCCAACACACAGAGAGACACTGAGACGTCGTCTGGTCCTGGAGGATCCAGCTGTCAGGAGACTCTGTCCTTACACCCTCTGTCCTTACACCCTCTGTCCTTACGCCATCTGTCCTCACGCCCTCTGTCCTTACACCCTGTGTCCTTACACCCTCTGTCCTCACACCCTCTGTCCTTACACCCTCTGTCCTTACGCCATCTGTCCTCACGCCTTCTGTCCTCACGCCCTCTGTCCTTACGCCCTCTGTCCTTACACCCTGTGTCCTTACGCCCTCTGTCCTTACACCCTGTGTCCTTATGCCCTCTGTCCTCACGCCCTCTGTCCTTACACCCTCTGTCCTCACGCCCTCTGTCCTTACACCCTGTGTCCTTACACCCTCTGTCCTCACGCCCTCTGTCCTCACACCCTCTGTCCTTACACCCTGTGTCCTTACGCCCTCTGTCCTCACACCCTCTGTCCTCACGCCCTCTGTCCTCACGCCCTCTGTCCTCACACCTTCTGTCCTTACGCCATCTGTCCTCACGCCCTCTGTCCTTACGCCCTCTGTCCTTACACCCTGTGTCCTTACACCCTCTGTCCTCACGCCCTCTGTCCTCACACCCTCTGTCCATACACCCTCTGTCCTTACGCCCTCTGTCCTCACACCCTCTGTCCTCACGCCCTCTGTCCTCACGCCCTCTGTCCTCACACCTTCTGTCCTCACGCCCTCTGTCCTCACGCCCTCTGTCCTCACGCCCTCTGTCCTTACACCCTGTGTCCTTACGCCCTCTGTCCTTACGCCCTCTGTCCTCACGCCCTCTGTCCTTACGCCCTCTGTCCTTACACCCGGTGTCCTTACGCCCTCTGTCCTTACGCCCTCTGTCCTTACGCCCTCTGTCCTTACACCCTGTGTCCTTACGCCCTCTGTCCTCACGCCCTCTGTCCTTACACCCTCTGTCCTCACGCCCTCTGTCCTTACACCCTGTGTCCTTACGCCCTCTGTCCTTACGCCCTCTGTCCTCACGCCCTCTGTCCTTACGCCCTCTGTCCTTACACCCGGTGTCCTTACGCCCTCTGTCCTTACGCCCTCTGTCCTTACACCCTCTGTCCTTACGCCCTCTGTCCTCACGCCCTCTGTCCTTACGCCCTCTGTCCTTACACCCGGTGTCCTTACGCCCTCTGTCCTTACGCCCTCTGTCCTTACACCCTCTGTCCTTACACCCTCTGTCCTTACGCCCTCTGTCCTCACGCCCTCTGTCCTTACACCCTGTGTCCTTACGCCCTCTGTCCTTACGCCCTCTGTCCTTACGCCCTCTGTCCTCACGCCCTCTGTCCTTAGACCCTCTGTCCTTACGCCCTCTGTCCTTACACCCTCTGTCCTTACACCCTGTGTCCTTACACCCTCTGTCCTCACGCCCTCTGTCCTCACGCCCTGGGCAGCCCGTACCTCAGTCTGATCTCCATATGGGAGTATTTTCAGGTCAGCTCTGAGGCTGCAGACGTCCAAAACTCTGTTGTATCTGTTGAGACACAACGAGGAGACGATGAGACACGGAGACACAGAGACACGGAGACAACAACAGTCAAAGTGTGTCGGACACACCCTGTCGGTCACTGTAGCTCACTGCCTGAAAATAACAGACATGTTGACACTTCTTGTTGCTGAGCAACTATGTTGATCATCACTATGATGAACGTGTGGAAGGAAGTGAAAGCTGCAGCAGCTCACACGTGACAGATTACACACAGTACGTACTATTTGAGGTAGTGATACTACTCCACAAGATTCTGATTTCTTGTCTAAAATGTCACAAACACAGACAACAATGTGTCCAACGTGCACAGGTCTCCTCAGCAAACAACCACCACCCTGACTGGACCGGTCACCGTCAACCCTCGCTGCTCTCTGACTGTCTCACCGGTCGGTGTAAATCACACCGGGGCCGGAGCGTCTCTCAGCCGTTCACCTTTACCACAGTACTTTTTGCAGACTCATGATTGCGACAAACCGCAGTTATAAAAACCAGCAGAGTGACTCAGCTCATTAAACATTGACGTGCACAGCTCAGCACCGTCGTGGGAGATAAGACTCCCTCTGCCTCTGTAGGCAAACGCTGCCGAAGACACATTTAGACGCAAGGTCAAACGTCAACAGGAGAAAAGCAACTTTCACCCGTGTTAAACATTCGTGTGCCCACTGTAAATGAGAAACCGTGGTAACTGGACCATGTTGCAGACAGACAGACACACACACACACACACACACACACACACACGTACACACACACACTCTGCCTTCACAGCAACAACATGCTCATCAGGAGAAATCCGTGTGTTGGTTACAAATTCAGTCTCTTGAGGAGCAAAGAGAAGAGAGAACTAGATTTGACCTTTGTCAGTCAGATATGTATGATATTTGACGATGATGATGATGATGATGATGAGATGATACGGTATGTGTGATAAATGAACTGCTGTTAATTCCATCAGCTGACGTGTTTTAAAGGATCATGTACTTGTTCTGGTTGAAACGTTCTCCCATCAGGATATTCTCCCGAACGGTTCCATGAAATATCCAGGCCTGCTGGGAGACGTAGGCCAACCTCCCGTCAGCTGTGACGGAGCCCTGGAGAAGGTGCATCTACGAACAGAAAGACGACTCGAGTTACAATCCGTCGTTTAAAGCCGGTGACGCGTCCCGACGTCACATCCGTGTCTAATATTCAGAAGGTGGTGAAAAGCGACGACAAACAAGAACACACCGAAAACTGACGTGAGGATTGACTGAAACAAACCTGCTCCAAAATGCTTGAAATGAGTGACGTCTTTCCGCTGCCCACATTCCCACAGACACCCAGCAAGTTGCCCTTCAGGAAATCACACAGAGTTTAGTCGACCTCTACCCGAGCAGCTGACGCCCCTCAAACCCACGTCCTCTTCTCCGACACCTTGGGCAGAGTGAAGGAGACGTTTCTCAGGGTTGCCACGGTTTCTGCCTTTTCACTCTGGGACGTTTCAGTCCCCTCGTGTGCCTTCGTGCCATTGGCGGTACCGGGTGGGGGTCCTGGGGGGCCGGGCGGTCTGCTCCAGGAAAGCGTGGCGTTTTTCATCACGATGGCCGAGTCACTGTCTTTGTCCTGCACCAGGTAGAGTTCTGGATTCTGGATCAGCAGTATTTTCTGGGGGGAAAAAAACGAGGAATTTATAAGTTGATGAGGTTTTAACACAGCAACTGCAGTTTTTTGCCATGAACACACACACACACACACACACACACACATACTATTTTAATGTCTGATTTAAGAAACACACGTACACACTCTTCTACACACAAGAAGACACAGGCCACGTTTTGTCAGCTCCTGATATCTTCAGTTTGGTCTTTGGTCTCCTAATATCTTTTTTGTCAATGTTTGCAGTTTTACACAGTTTTACATTATCAGGTAAAAAAATACCAAAAGCAATGTAACTTACAAAACACAGATCTGTTTTATATTGGCGGAGATCATTTCCACCCATACTGTGTTTTCATCCAGGATGATGGTTCTTCATTCATTTTATTTACATTATTAAATGAGCTGAAACTTGACTTTGGCATTTGAAATGATGTGGTTGAAATAAGAGTCACATAAGAGTCACAGCAGTCAAATCATTAGTAACATTGTCACACAAATCATGCTCTCTGAGCACTGTTTTGTCTTTTTGTTCTTCTATATAAACAAAACCCACCCACAGTCCCTGGGGGGGCTCAAACCTACAACCTCTGGGTTGACATCCACACACACTCAGAGTCAGTCCACTGCTGCTACTGTGGAGTTCTTTATACATATGATGGAAATGGAAATCTAACAGGGACCTGATCATCTGCTGACAGACAGACAGACAGACAGACGTGACCTCCTTGGTAATAACAACAACAAACAGCCCCCAAAGTGACAGCAGTCACAAACATGGTAGCAGTTGTACCCTCAGTCTTGATAGTGACACCGTCGCCTCAGCCAGGACCTTCACAGACATCGGCAGCAGACCCAGGCAGAAGCGCATGCAGTTGAAGATGGCGGTGGTGGTAAACGCCTGAAAGACGCACGGAAAAACGATGGTTTACACATATGATACGGCTGATAGCTCCTGGACAGAGAAGAATACTGTTGTGATACTCACATCAGATGAATTGAGGGCACAGCCCAGCAGAGTGTGAACCATGAACGTGAGAACGGTGGCGAGCGTCGGGATGATGTTGGTGATGCTGGTGTTGGCGTTCTGGATGTAAATGACCTTCTGCAGCTGGTTCTTCTCCTTTTTTCTCAGCTCTGTGAGAAACACGACGTGTTTTGTGTTTGAACAGAGTGGAAGCAGACGCGGACGAGCACGGACCTCCCGACCCACCTGCGATCTTCTTCTCAAAGGACCCCTCCCAGGCGTACATCTTAATAAGTTTGATGCTGCTGAGAATCTCGTTCATCGTGCGAATACGACTGTCCGTTATCTGCATGGCGTTACGCCTGAACTTGGTGATCACCTTGGCCAGGACAAACTGAAAGTAGAAAAACGTTCCTGAGTGAAACGCTCGTTGAACGGCGCGGGCGACGGCTTAGACAGACACTTCATCATC
>NW_027614554.1:0-25156 GCF_965212315.1 Lampetra planeri | reverse complement strand
GCCTGCACTGTGGTTGTTTTTAGGCACGCTACCCTCTGCCGCTTCTCGTTTCTCTCTCACATTTCCTGTTCTACCTCAAATGGCAGAATCAGCCATATTTACTTTCTCTGACCGCAAAAGCTGCAGCCAATAGTTTTCCATCGTTTAAGGCCTAACCTGTGATTAGGAGCTGAGCTAAGAGGAGCTGCAGAGGTCAGGAGGAGAGTGGAGCCTCTTTGTAGCTGGGTCGGGGAAACCGTGCCGAGTGCGCCACCTTCTGGTCAACAGCGGTACATGCACACTGTGAAACAGACACCCAGATTGTCTGTATGGCTGAAACGCTTTTTCTGTCGAATTGAATTTTTCTTTTATTTTGAAACCGCTGTTAATTTGGAACTTCCTGGAAGTCAGTCTCATTGACAATCAATGGCTGAAGCATAGGACGGAAGAAGAGAAACGGGACCAATAGCAATGGCCAAAGTTTATTTTTATCGTTTTATGGGTCTTAGCACAAGGCTCGTTTTAATTTCAAGTTAGATGTTTGACTAAATTTTGAATGTGTGAAAATCTTTGGAAAAGTTGGCTTATTAATTTCAAGCTAATTATGTGAATGTTTTTTTCTGTATGTTGACCTCGCTCTAATTAAAAGTTTATCAGTTAAATTCTCACCTTCGTAGGGAATGTTCGCAGCGAAAGGCACCTTTCTGTAACATTTGTTTACCAGTGTTGGGAAAGTTATTTTCAAAATGTAATTGGTTATAATAACAGGTTACCTGGTATAACATAGTATATTAATAGTGTAACTAATTACATTTGATTATTTTTCCATCCATTCAGAATGTATAATTTGTCTGCAGTAATATGATTAATTACACTTGTTTTCTAACACTTCTATTAACACACATATTTAAATGTTTAACGCTTTAGGAATTAGTAAGTATCAAAATGCAATGGTAAACCTGTAAGTTAATAACACATGTGGTACAGTACCAGCTGTACAAAGAATAGTCCCAACGTAATCATCTACTCAGCATAACGAGAAAGGACTCAGTGTTTTGAACTGATTTTATTCTTGGATTGCTGAGAAAAACAGAGGTATCCTTTGTAGCCTTCGCCTCACGAACCTGACTCCTGTTTTACATTTTATCTACACTTTCTATCTTGATAACAGAAGGAAAAAAAGGAGACGACCAGACAGCATTCTTTTTTCCATTGGCCAGTCTTCAGACAGCTGCTGGTCCACACAGTTACGGTGCCAGAGAGGGTAAATGTAGTGAAGATCCACTCTACTGGTGTCGGATTGGAAGGTCATCGATATCCTACTGTGGAGAAGAAACTCTGCCAAATCATAAAATTCATTCGCAAACAAAAGTGTACGCGTGTGTGCTGTTTCTAAGGATAGTCAAGAGGATTAACGTCATTTTTACAAAGCTTAACAATCACCCGATGTGTGTTAGCGTATTAATACCCGTCTGATGTGCTCAGGGTAACTCCATTTTTTTTTTCTGGTCTTCATGTGCAGTGTATGAAATATAAACCAGTCAGCTTACAGGACAGCTTTGGTCACTACACATTTTTTTGTTTTCTTTCACACCATCGGAATCAAAGCATTCACATTCACACATTCAATCATTTCCTCTTATTAATCAAACTCCAGGACAACTACGGATGCATTCCTGTCATTTCGAATAATGAAACTATGAATAATAATGACATCATTCATAGTCAGATCACACAACAAAATGGGTGGTGGTACGTGGTGAAAAGTCTTATGAAGGGCAGAGATCCTGTGTTTTAATCAAAGGTGATGGTTTTTTGCTGCAGACTCTGTGCAGCTCTTTTCCCACGTCAGTATTTCTCCCTGTTCCTCCGTTCCCCTCTCAGAGCCACCAGAAGCGCACATAGACAATGAGCATGATGAAAAACACACCACCGGCTGCCAGCTTGGCATAGGTGGAGCGGGTGTTCAGGTACTTGGCGTCACTCCTGTACTTTTTAGACAGGCTAGACAAGTTGCTGGCTTTGGAGTCGAGTGCTGCAGGGTGGAGGGACGACACCGAGATGGAGAGATAGAAGAAAGATGTCGCAAAATTCAGTATAAAGCTGCAGCAGTTTGACCTCAAATGAGCACACCCACAAACCACAGATACCGTGGACTTACCAGAGAGCGCCTCTCCTCTCTGCAGCACCTCTTCAATGTTTGCCACCATAATCCTCTGAACATCCTGGAGCTCCGTGTTGATGCTGCCCAGATTTCTTCTGGCTCGGCTGTCAATGTACGATTTCTTGGTTTTTTGGATGTAGGTGTCTGGCCGAAGAGACACAAACAGTTAAAGCAGTTGCAGGTCGGTTTGCTGAATGTTTTCTAGATGCTTACAGCTGTGAAGACTAGATCAGAGCAAACTGTAGTGACTGTGCACTCCTGACTGGGGTTACTCCGGATACTCCGGTTTCATCCCACATCCATCGCCAGCAAGTATGCCAGGTTAGTTGGTGTGAATGTGAGTGCCAATGGTTGTCTGATGGTTGTCTGTCTGCACATGTCGGGCCTGCGATGACGTGGTGAACCGTCCAGAGCGTATCCCACCACTGGCCCATGGACAGTTGGGATCGTCACTTTAATAGGAGCAAGTGGAAGATGACGGACCTGCAACGCTGCATTTGAAGTCTGTTGTTTGTGTATGTAACGGTGTGTTCCACGTGCAGTGGACATCTGAGTCAGTGACCGCTGTGACATCAGTTCTGGGTGAAGCTCGAGTGTTCCACTTTAATCACAACATACTTGGTACGAAAGAGACGTAAGACGCCAATTGATAAACAACGCATTACATGGTATCCCACGGACACTGAACTCTGTGTCCTCTGAGTTGGACCGAAGTCTGAGTTGGGATTTCCTAGTCCTCCCTTTGGCAACTTCCTGTCCACAGCTCGGAAAAGGAATTCAGACTCTGACTGCAAGTGGAGTGCACTATTATATATGTGACATGTCTGTCTGTATCAAAGAGCTCATTAGTGTGTTGCTGAGACCAACGAGTCTCAAACAAAGTCATTCTTCTCTTTTTTGTGTGAAAAACTGAATTTTAACATCAGAATATTTTGATATGTGGTTTTATGGAAAATGGTGTCCGTGAAGGTCATAGTAACTTGCTTAAATCGTACGGGTACACCCTCTACTTCTATCCCGCTGCACCTACTCCCCCCACGCCCCTCGCCCTTATAGGTTGTTATCTTACCAAATTCAATGAAGGAGTAAGGCCGGGACACGGTGGGGACCCTCTTTCCATGCTGCTCGTGAAACTCTGCCTGCAGATCTTCTAAGTACGCGAAGGCCAGTTTTTTGGGAAAACTGGCTTCACACAGCACAAGGTAACACACGCCTTTCTCTATAAAATAGCTGTTGAGAGAACCAAGCATGGATGAGACTCAAAAATTAGGTGAGCAAATCAATATGACTTCATTTGAATTGTGGAAATAATCACTTCATGTAAAATAAATGAAGTTAAACATGTAGTTCTGTAACTACATGTTATCACATGTTTATCAAAATGTTTTGTTCCCTCGTCATACTCACTGAAACGCCATCGATCCCGCCTCTAGAGTGCAGCGAGTGGGACTCTGGTCGTTGAGTTTCCGGAAGAGCTGTTTAGCTTGACTCTGATACTGCTGCAGGTCGCGGCCCAAACTAAACAGACAAAAGATGGAAACTGATCACCTGTCGCACCTGACAAAGAGTTCAGTCGGGGCAAGAAACGCCATTCACAGGCACATTTCCGACAACAGAGGAGACACAAATGACAAATAACTCAAAGCGGCTTAACGGAGACAGACAGCACCTGCACACCATGCTTGATGCCGTTCATTTCTTGGCCCCACTGTGTGTGTGTGTGGGTGTTTTGACATTCATTGACATAAAAGACTGCAGTGTGATGCCACATGAGACGTTGAAAAAATATTAATAACAATTCACTGTCACAAACTGTGACTGCAATGAGGATTTGGCTGCTGATTGGCATTTCTTTACTTCATTCGGCAGTGTAGCATCACACTTAGAGCATGGTGACAACCAGAGCAGACACACAACAAACCTTTTCACTTCCCTTTTTGAAGGCAAACAAGAGAGTGAGGAGAAGAGATTAGACTCATAACACAAGATCTCACAGACATGTTTTCACAGGTCACACTGATGCATTGTGATTGTTTTTCCACTTTCCTAAAGCTGTTACCTGGAGAGAAGCTACAGCGATGCATGATGAATGTCTGAAACGCTGTTGCACTACAGCATTGTCATCCAAGTTGTTTTACCAAAGAACAGTTCACATTCAACAAACTCATGATGACCAATGCAGTTCACACAGTGTTTGATGTCTTTTTTCCCTGAGCTCAAAGTGTTTGAATCATAATTTAAAAAAAAAAAAAGCTCAACTCTTTCTCAATTCATAAACTCATTCATTCAGTTCATCTTCTTCCACGTATTCCGGTAACGGGGTCGCGGCTGTGCTGGAGCTGATCCCAGATTTCAACAGACAAACATCAGGGTTTATTTTCACCTAAACTGACGGAAATCAAACCAGACGTCTTTAAAGTTTCATACATTTGAATTCCGTTTACCAGGCAGTTTTCCTCATTTCAGGATCAACAGACTAAACTGCTTTCTGGAACAGACCCCTGCATGTTGCATCTGGAAACAAATTGATATTTAACTGATAATTCAGCCTTTTACTGTTCTCTGGCGGGAAAATGGTGTGATAATATCTGTTCGGTACTTCATCATGCAACATGCAGAATTTTCTCCCTTATGTCATTGTTATTGATCAGGTTCTCATCTTCATGTGTTCTATGTTTATTTCAGTGAATCTAATTTCTTTTAGACCGAGCATGGCGACAACAAATCATTGCTCTATTTGCACACAGAGCTTCGTCAGCTGCAGACGATTTGGGGTGAAAATCATGAGCGATCCAGCACAAACAACAAACGGCCATGAATGTCTACACCCCATGCAACAGCTTGTCACAGATGCATTAAGACAGATTCAGATTGAGGAATATTTAAATACACTTTCAAACGTCAGATGTATGCCTTGGTTTTGAAAAGTTGCCGATGTTGTGTTTCATCTCACTCTGTGGTTGGGACCCCGATGTTCAGTGTGTTCAGTGGATTCTTTCATTTTTCAATGTAATGTCCTTACCTATTATAATTAATAAAGATGCTTCCATTGGAGAGGCTTAAAGGGATAATCCCACTAAATAGTAGGTTTCTCCTGATGTTATGTGCTCACAAGAAGTGGATGTGAATGTGAGGTGCGTCTCAGGGTTAATAAAACACTTCCTGTGTGCAGGTAACCAGGCCCCTGGACACCTTCTCTTAGCAGCACTCAGGACAAACCAAGTTGGTGCTGAAGCCGGTGTGTCCTCCACATCTGGAGGAAAGCAGCCGGCCTGAGTGGGAGTCAGATCCATCCCGTAAAGCCCGTCACACTGCAGAGAGCAAACATACAGCCCGTGTGTCTGTCCGGCAGAATATGTTGGATTTATAACCTGCTCGTCCTCCTGCATGGACGCGGCCAGCGGAAGTCCGTCCGCCAGCCGAGCGATCATCGTCAGCAGCACCATCTCTCCGCCGGTTCTCCGCTGCCCGCTGCACGTAACGGTGGAGGGAACTGCTCCGGTTCTTGAGCTTGACAGGCTGTCAACGGACAACAGCTCAGGACTGACTGACGCGCTGAGCTGGCCGGAAGTGGGAGCGCTCGGTGTGCGACAGCCTAATCCGTCCCCGCAAACGGAACCAAAGCCACAAGGTTCCTCCCCGTTTCTTTTTTCCCCCTCTCCCAAAAATCGTTATTAAAGTTCAAACGTGTCAAAACACTTAACAAATATGGCAGTTTAAATTACATCTACAGTCCGCATAGACTCCGTTTTTCCAGTTGCTCTGACTTTGTCAAACACACTTTCTACATATGTATGAAATAGAACAATAACAAATCAAACAAACACAAGGAGAAAAATACATTCTTTTATCTAGTGCTGTTACTTAGATACTTAGAAACTTCGCCACTTATGTCAACAATATTTCTTTTCTTGATATAGTAATTCAATACAAAAGGCAACTTCATCATCATAGAATAATTGACCCATAGAGAAAGGGGAGGGTTAAGTTAACCAGCAACAGGTCTTTGTGTTACTACACATTTCAAGTAAATTATCACTGGCAGCAATTATAAGGTAACATTTGGCTCGGAATGTTTCAAAACATACACATCCCAAAATATATATTTTATTTGTGTGAATTATTCTGAAATATTGATTATAATTTCATTTGGCTTCTGTTTTCATTGTAAACATTCCATAAGGTGACACCATATTCCCCATGGAGCTACAGCCTTCTTTCACTAGTCCTAAACGTGGAGATTGCACTAGACAGTATGAATTGATGAATGCTGTAAACGACAATCATCCATCTTCACCTGATCCATCATCTGATCCGCCTGTCTGTCGAAATGTTTGTCAGTGGAAAATACAGTACATCTGCTGGAATAGGATGCAGGAATGTGCGAAATTCACCTGCTCAGTGGTGTTCACACCTCCCACCTGTGGTCACACAGAACATGTGGTTTGATTATACTACATACACTACAGCTGCATCTGCTGCCTTCATGTGATTGGTTGCTTTCTTTGTGTTATTCCTACATGTTGTGTTATACAGATTTATTAAATAAATCTCTTGAAATGAAGAATGTGAAGTCCAATGTAATAACAGGAACACAAACTCCCACGATTGAAGATTTCACAATGTGCTTAGTTAGAAAGTTCAAGGGAATGCATTTGAAAACACACACACACACACAAGTATTCCTAGTTCATAAAAAGGACAAGTTAACCAGTTTATGATGTAACAGTACTGTAAATATACCATTCACTTCATCAGAGTAATGTATTTAATATTTAATTACAATTTGAGGGAATGTTCTCAACGGTTTCAAATGTTGTGATGTGTCAGTTTTTAACACACAGCAGCCTCAACACAGCAACTGATTAAGAATCACAGTGTGTGCAAGATTTTTACAAAAAGAGTAATGACATTTCAAGAATAAACATTCTTTATTGGATACTTCCCTTTTGGTGAAGATTCAAAATACATTTCCAGCAATACAACCATGTAAACCTGCACAAAAGAAGTGGACGTAGCTTCTAGAACCAAAAGGTAAAGCCCCTGAGGAAGTCCTTCAAACCTGAATTCTGTTTACTGGCCAACAGGGGGAACTGTGACTCATTGTAGAGTATTTAGTGGACTTCTCCGGCCAATCATTGTTTCAGTATTAGTCCAAAGCGCTAACATTAATGATCCTTCCATCTCACTTTTCTTCCTGTTCCCTTATTTTAATGTAAACAAACCCTTAAAAAAAAACACTTTTTTACCTGGAAATCTGGAACTGGAACTGGAAATCAACTGTGGACATCAAGGTAATACTATCGATTGGCAAAAGCACCCGGTTCTCAAAATAAAGTGAATAAACAAGCAACACATTTCTCTGGTAGCATTTGTGCAAAAATTATGAAATGATCTCCAGACTAGAGATAAAATAATGTAGCATGAGCAACCTCTAATTAATGATTTATGCTATAAGAATGATTTTAAAGATATAAATGGAGAAAATGGCAATATATAATATCAGATTGCATTGAAACACTTACAGTACATAAGAATGGTATGATTTGTTGCAAGGGTGTAGCTAGTGTGCATCAGGAGCAAGGGTAAAAAGGTAAGTAATAAACATCTGGGAGTGACTGATTTCTGGGTTCAACAACACAATATGAAAATATCAGTCTTCAGAAAAAATGCTGCGGTATTTCTGTGTGATGGCCAGAGCGTGAGCAGGAGGACAGGGTGTCAGGGGGAGTCGAGGGGGGTCCCAAAGACAAACCTGACAGCTCCGTCATCAGCTGCTTGTTCACGCCCACGTCAAATCCTTTGAAGAACAATAGCAATAATTCACAGATGGAAAAAGTGTGAATAGGAGTGCTACTTTAGTAGAAACCATCATTCAAAATCACTCACCCATTTTAACGGCATAGCTGATAAGTTCTTGGACTTTTACCTGCTCAGAGAAACAAGTTCAAAATGTCAGCAAGTGAAACTGACCCAAAGTTTCCAGAGGAGCTAGGAGCAGAGAGATGCTCGATACCTGTGTGGATCTGGCTGAGACGAGATCACCTCTCTGAAAATCTGCAATGAGCTTGTTGAAGTGGCATCCTAAATAGTTGAACGTGCTGTAGGCAGAGAGACATGTGGAATGATGTGCTGGAGCAGATAATAATAGAAGCCAGAGCATCATCAGACACTGACCTGCCAACCGCTCCGTGGGCTCCCATCGCCAGCGCTGCCAACAGTTGCTGTGGCGCACAAAGAGAAAAGCGTGTTTCACATTTAGAGGTCCTCGTTTGCACCGGCATGTTTCTATTAAAATCTTCGGTATAAGGAGGAAGGAAGGAAGCAGTTCAGAAATCGCCAGATTCAGAGGTCTCTACTTTCCGTGTCAAATTTCTCTACATCCTCTTCTGTTCACAGCCCAAGTTAGTGGGCCAATAAGAATGGGTTAACATTCTGGAATTCATGGCGTTGATCTTCCCCTGTTTTTAATCTGCCAATTTTTTTCTTAAATTAACGATCAGCATTCAAAGAATTACCGAGAATTATCGCCTCCCAATCAGAGAGACAACTCGTTTCACGTTCACATTGTTCATTCCTGAGGAAAATATAGTGAAAAATATGGCTTAGCTGAAGGGGAGATCAGACACATCTGATCAAGCTTGATTAGCAATATGAAGTCATTACTCAGCATTTTGAACATCTGCTGAACATGGAATGATAAACAACATTTATGCTCAAAAAAGATCCTTTTAGGCATGTTTTCTACACCTCATACTTATTGTTTTATTCATATAATACACTATATTTACCACAATCAGAATTAAAATTTTCAGTTTTGGACCAAATAATGTCTTGACTCTGGAAGAACAATGAGCATCAGTATATCAGAGCTGAGTTTGTTCTGCCCATTTTAATATGAAACACTTAACTATTGTGATCTTTGTAAGCTCTTGAATAACTTGATTTCAATGAAATGTTTCGAAAGCTGGAAGACACCCTTGACCGCTAAGGGTATCGATATCTCTCAGGGTTCATGATGCTGACTAAGCAGCTAATGCACAAAAAAAAGTGGAGAAAAAGCTGACCTCGTCCACACCGTAGAGGAATGACCAGTGGGGTTGAGCACGACTGACACACAGGCCAAAGTCCACCAGGTCACGGTCACTGAACTTCACGCCTCTGAAGGAGGGAATGAGCTTCTCAATGCCCTCCAACACATCTCTTACCGGCACTGAAAGACATTCAGTGGGCCTTCAGGGCAGTTTTTATCATGGTTAAGGAAGCTGAGTGCAGTAATCAATGACTGACCCTTGACACCAGTGAGAGCTGGGAGGTGGTAGTAATAGAAAGGCAGAGTTGAGGCGACCGAAGCCACTTCCTGCAGGTACGACTGCAGGGCACCTAAAGCAGAGGGATGTTTGAGTTTGAAAATTAGAAAGCTAATGAATGGCTGACATGTGAATGCAATGTGAAAGGTGATGCACACGACCCACAAATTAATTAACACATTTCCCCACAGAAAACAGCACTTACCTGCAGTGCTGGGCTTGAAGAAGGAGGGGGCAATGACAGCGATGGCATCAGCTCTGATTTGTGCTGCATGACGAGCCTGAAAGGAAGATGAGAGTATGAGAGGAAGTTTGTTGTTCTTTTTTCTTTTTCTTTTTTTTGTAAAGGTCCACAGTACTGACAAGTATATTATTCTTACATGGGTGTATATCTATATCTATATATACATACATACGTGTGTGTGTGTGTGTGTGTGTGTGTATGAACAAATTCTACAACATAATAGAAATGTAACAGAAAATATTGTCCAACTGGTAACAAGTTACATGTAAATGGTCGGATCCATCTTTAAACATTTCACTCCAATAAACTCAGTGTAAACATTGACTGAAATAAGTAACAAAGTGAGCAAAGTAAATTACAAACACAAACCAAACTTTAAGGGGTGAACACCTCAGAAAAACTCAGGAACTGCTTTGGAATTGTATTTGTGACTAATATTTCTTTGAAAAATTGTGAAATACTGGAGAAGATCCAGAGGTGTTTCATTCATTTGCTGGCACAAGATTCTAATATGTAAAGCTTGAATGAATCACCTGTTTGACAGACTGGTTAAATACATTACCAGATTTTCAATGTTTCGCAAGGTGTCATGTGGTAATTTTATGAGACAGACCCTCCTGAGTTGCAGACAAACTCTCTGTTGCGTGTACACGTCCGTGTGGATGGCATTAGGTGACTCACCAAGTCTTGCGATTCTTTGAGGCTCAAGGCGCCAACATGCACAATCACCTGATCTAGTCTGCAGAGACATGCACACACATGCCAACAGAAGAAGCTTTAACAAACGGATCTTTTTCACATTTCTATCTCATTGCCAAACAGAGACTGTATATAAAGATGGAGAACATCTAGTACTACTACTGTGACTGGCCAGGTATTGGTTGGGCATGACTGTCATCCACTGTTTCATTGATTTAGTCATACAGTAGGACTTCTCTTACTTTCTTGGTAAATTTTTCCACAGAACCTTTCTCTTGGACATAACTTCATACGCCCAGGCACGAGTAACTGGAACTGAACCAGGCACCTTCTTGCTATGAGGTGACACTGCTCACCACTGCACCACTGTGTCATACTGTATGTGAAAAGTATTGTGTGGAGCGTAAACTTCACATTTTGGAAATAGAATCCAACTGTCTTGATGTCGATCAGATCTCCCAGTCATTGTTCGCAGGCGTCGCAAAACGTCACACACTGTTGCGTCTTCTTAGCTTTTGGTTGTGCAAAACTGGGAAAAGACTTTGTTGTTAGGTCTCTCTTACCTCTCTACTTTTACTGCTATCTCAAGTTAAGTTAAGTTGCTGTGAGTCAAAATGACAACACCCATGTCCAGATATGGTTCTGTTATCCATCTTTATATACAGTACATGTACTCATATTATGGACCATAAGTTTCCAGGTGAAGAGGATGTGTTGGGACTTACTTTCCTTTGGCTTTCTGGCACCACTCTTCTGCCACCATCTTCCTCTCAGCAACACTGAGGGACATGCCTTCTCCGGTGGTGCCATTCACTGTGTTTAAAGTTTTGTATTAGCTTCATAGCATTTGTCAAATAGGCAAAAACGCATATACAAACAGGAACAAAAACACAGGGATATCAGCTTTTCTGCAAAGAATTAACAGTTAACATCACGAGGTGAAACACAAAGACAAAGGAATCACAGGAAAGGTGATGAATTACAAAATGCTTAGTTACTCCAGCAAAGGAATGGACTGATATTTTTTTTTTTGTAGCCAAAAACATTCAGAGGTTCTAAGAGGAAGTTATTGTCAGGGTGGCTATAAGTGCCAAAAGGGCTAAATTTTATCGTGGAATCAGCAGTTATGCAGATTATTCCAGTAAGATGATGAAATACACAATACTAAACAGGGTCACACTGACTGTTGGGAAACAGGAATAAGAACATGTTGAGTCAACATGTTCTCCTTTTTGTGTCTTTCAACACTGTGTCTCATATTTGTCTCGTTTGAGTTGCGATGACAAGTACAAAAAACACTTGGGAATGCCTTCGGGTCCTCGTGGAAGAGCTGGAAGAGGTGTCTGGGGAGAGGGAAGTCTGGGCGTCCCTTCTCAGGCTGATGCCCCCGCAACCCGGCCCCAGATAAAGCGGAAGAAAATGAATGAATGAGCACAAAAAAGATAGCAGCTGTTAAGGGGGAAAAAAGTACAGGACATTTTGCCACAAAGGTCAGATAAAACTGTCTACTGCAGAAAAACACTTAATGTATCAGTGCAAATCAAAAACAATAAAGGTCAAGATGACAATGTTCCTTCTTTTCAAGGAAAAATACGATGGGGCAGTATGCTTTACCCAAACATCTCTAAAAGGTTTTAGCTGTTTACATATATTTGGGATTAAAGTGCATAAATTCAACTGAGACAGAGTTAGAAAATGTAAAGGTAGAAATGAAAAAACAAGTTCCGTGAGAACCCACTCACATTTCATTTGAATTATTTACCTAGGAGGTACAACTACTATCAGATTTATTACGATTACACCTACAGGTGGCGAGTTGAAAAACAACTTACATTTCTTAAATTAGATCTTTAGTAGTTTACTTAGATCTAGAGTGAGAGATTGTCGGCTAAGTCGGTTAAGTGCTGGGCAAAACAGTGACTGCACAGTATAAGATGCTGTATTGGGGTTAGTCAGGCTGGAAGCACAGACATGAGATTTCCAGGAATTAACACTTGTAAACTTACCAAATATGCTTTTAACACCTTGCTTCTCTGTCAGGTAGTCAATATAAGGTCCAATCTCTGATAGGTTGAGTTCACTGTTTTGGAAAATGTGAAAAATATCGGCCTACATATTTGGCAAAAGGAATACCAAATGTGACGGTATTCAAGTGTGCAGGATTTAAAATCAGCACTCACACAGAAAAATCTGTGTTAGGCTGATGGAAAAAAAATCATCAGTTTCTTCATGCAACTTACCCTTGAGCAGTGAGTGGAGTAAATGTGGCTGCAACAAGGCCCGTCAGTTTATTATTGGCAGCAGGAGGAGCCATGGCTGACATAATCTACAATACAAACACACTTGTTTGAAGCCTGAAGTTGGAGAACAACACAAGATACAAAAAATAAACTTACATTTTTATCGACAGACTTACAAAAGTCAGAAACATGCGTCTATAGACTTCAGATCGGCATCTACATAAATGTTCAAAAACTAAAACTTACAAATATTACAGCAAAATTGGACTGTTTTTCCATTTTTTGTTAATACATTATACAACTATATAACTTAATACAATATTAAAAAGACATTTATGTGTATTTGTGTGTGAGTGAGAGAGAGAGAGAATCTGCCCTTTGAGCCAACCATTTTCTTTTAACTTCATTGTAATTGATGATTACGGAAGCGTCCTGCTGCCACCTCAGAAAAAGTAAAAACGATCAGTAACGACAGACGTATCTCGAAATTCTCTGATACTATCACAGAATTCGAAAAATAAATACAGACGCGAGGAAAACGTGTTATGGCGGAAGTGATTAATATTTAGTTTATAATAGCAAAAATAAAGTGTCAGCAGTTGCCTACCTTGACTGTACTTTTCTCTGACAGCGTGTGGACATCAAAGGCCTTTCGGAAGGAGTGAGTGAATCTGTCTCGTCTATTTTCTCGTCTCCCGCTGCTCAGACTGGGGATTGTTGCTGTACCGGCACGTGAATGTGTCATGTGACGTTGCAGAGCTTTGTGGGAAATGGCGTTCAGAAATGAAGTACTTCAGAGAGCCCAGACATGGAAATTTCATATAAACATATATATTCATATATATGGGTGGGGGGGGTAATTTTCTTATGTGCTGAGTCAGGTAGAGACGCACTGATGTTTCTATAATTCTTTGTCGCAAAATATTGTTTTAATTTTTTATATTATGTTTAAATTGTGAAAAAGTATCGAAATTATAGATAAAATGTCACTGACGCAGAGAACCTACAGCAAATTTAGAGAGTGTATTGTAATTCAAAACGAAAGTGTTCCCTGCAATACGTCTTCAGGGCAAACTAAACCCATAATACAAGGAAGCGGATGTTGTTGACGTCCTTTATTGAAACGCCATCCGGTTTTTGAGACAGCCTAGCTCGGCCAAGTAGCATCCCACGGCAGAATTGTCCTCACACAATATCTAATACCAAATACGGGAAAGGCGCCGTGACCAAGTCCACTATTCAACGATGGATGCGTTTTTATCGATTTGTATTTTATTGTCGGTATGTCCGCGGCCAGCAACTCGGTGAGTTAGCACTGCTAGCTAACTGGCTAATTAAACCCTGACAAGTCAGTTGCCTGTCTGACAAACAGACCTAACAGGCGGATCGAATTGTTAACGAACACCTGTTGACAAGGACTGATATGAACAGGAGCCTGCGAGGACATCTGGGTTAAATTGTCACTCGTCAATTGTCACCTGTCACTTCCAGTTAGGAACAAGAGTTGTGGGTTTATGTTAGCTCAAACAAGACAGGTAGCATTTGGAGTGAGTTTCTTTGCCTAAAGAAAGAGAGAACTCGTACAAATACTTGTATATATACTATATAATATACTTGTACAAATAAACAGTATCAATACAGGGGACATCAGAGTTATAGTTAAGCTGTTTAGCCTTCTCCACTTTGCTTCAGGACAGATGTTCTTATAACATCAGACATTTGCTACGTGTCACGTCCTTCTAGTAGATCCGGGTAACAGCGAGCAACGGCAAACAGGTGTGTGTGTGTGTGTGTGTGTGTGCGCGCGCGCACTAGTAAGCACTGGATATGCTTGCTAGTTTAGGTTATTTGTTTGCTTACTTGATTCAACAACATTCCATTTAACGACCAACGTGCAGCTGTTATCTGTTAATGTCGATGTTTAGCTGGTACAAGTGTCTTGGGATGTCCGAGATGTGGGCTTGTTAGGATGGAATTGTATGTATCTTAGGTGATTCTCTGTGAGGGAACAGTTTTGTCACATCAGGGAGGGAATGGGGACGTATCTGCTGCTCATCGCCTGATTCAGAGCCAAGCTGTAGTTGTATGTATATAGCTGCAATTTTGCCAACTTGCTACAATGCCACCTCCACTGTTCGTCCTAATGCTACTCGGAGCATTCTGTAGCTACGGATGGTCTATGTCACGGGAGGAGAAGCACAGGTTGAGGTGAGTTGGTGTGGACACATGTCAAATATGTTACCAATCCAAAAACATGTTAAATGGTCTGATATGAATCTATTCTCTGCTCACTGAAGGAACCAAGTGGTTGAGATGTTTGACCATGCATATCAGAATTACATGGTAAGCTCCTGATACAACCAGGAATCTCTACAACCTTGCTATGGGTGACTTTTTGCACAGTTGTTAAAGGCTGAGGTCTGATAAGACTGAGCTGTCCTGAGAGGTCTTTGTGAGCATTACATGAGTAAATGTGTTGTGATCTGTGCAGGACCATGCGTACCCAGCAGATGAGCTAATGCCGCTAACATGCAGAGGAAGAGTACGTGGGCTTGAACCCAGTCGAGGGGACGTAGATGACGCTCTGGGAAAGTGAGTATAGTACTGCCCTGATCCCAACAGAGCTCCTGTGATCCATGATCGGTGATTGACCTTTTTCCTTATGTGGGTCAGAGCTGAAAGATTGAAATTGTAGTATGACGCTTACCCTCACCGAGACCAATGTAGGAACAAAGGTGTATTTAAGATGGAAACTGATGTAGCCTGAAGTGTAATGATCCCCTTTGGCCCATGGCATGCCTTCCACCAGGTCCAGTGAATGTTGACCAGGTAGCTTTATTGTAATTCTGCTGACTGTTTTTTTTTTTTTTTTAAGGTATTTACGATCAAAGTGTGGTATCACAAGATGGAACAGACTTATTATTAATACCATAATTTGCTCTCTAACAGCATTTGTTTTTTCATGTAGGTTCTCTCTGACCCTCATAGACACTCTGGATACTCTAGTGGTAAGTGGTTTTGATTTTGGGTTTGGTTTTGATTTGGTTTTGCATATCTGAAATGTGAGACCTTAATAGACATCCGCAAAACTGAATATAGAATAATGTCACTGGTCTTGTTTATCCATATTTAAATTTTGAACAGTTCTGTAATTGAATCATGCATTTACTATTTCTTACTGCCAGCTTTTGAACAAGACAACAGAGTTTGAGGCTGCAGTGCGAAGAGTCCTGTCAGATGTGAGGTTGGACAATGACATTGTGGTGTCTGTCTTCGAAACCAACATACGAGTGCTCGGGTGAGGCCGGTCTGCTTGTGCTGATGTTGTTTTAAACAGCTTCAAGCTTCAGTGCTCTCTGATAGGTTGTTGTGTTGTAGTTTTATTTTTGATATAGTTGTATTTGCATGTGCAGAGGTCTGTTGGGAGGACATTCCATGGCTGTGATGCTGAGGGAGGAAGGTCAACACATGCAGTGGTATCAGGATGAGCTCCTGCACATGGCCAAAGATCTGGGTCTCCGACTGCTGCCAGCCTTCAACACCAGCAGTGGCCTTCCCTACCCCAGGGTAAGAACCACCAGTCAGCCCTCTAATGCCAGGGCCAAACCTGACACTTTTCCAACATACAGTCCCAGCTCTACTCAGCTCTATATGCCTCGACTCTGTTTGGTTTGGTACCAGCGTTTTCCATTTCATTCCAGTACCTCCTCAACGTGAAAGGAGATGACACAGCAACGACTGCACAAATCTGCAGTGTTTTATGTGCAACAAACATAAACAATGTAGGACAGACAAAACAAGAGAAGCCAGAGTAGGATATGATTGCAGAGATGAAACTCTGATTGTGTGGGTCACTGCGTCCAGCGCTTTGTGAACGTTCTCACCAGCACCTAACACACAGTCATCTGTATTTCATCAGTGGACCCCAGTGTATTTTTTTGCACACATCAGCCATGTTGAATGAGCCTGAGAAGAGGAATAAAAAAACGGTCGCTGTGTCGTTTATGCCAGTATTTAAAAACGCTGGTAGATTCCCATGTTAACGGTAGACGACAGATAAGTGGCCAGCAGTCTGTCAACGTCACTTTCTAGTATCGACTCAGTTTGCTCGGAACCTCACCAGAGGAGGTACCAAAAAGAGCTCCAGGTACCAAATACTATCCTGAATGGAAACACAAAACAAGTCGAGTTGTGATCGAACCGCATAGAGGAAAAGGGTCATAAAGTGTCTCTTCACATGAAGGAGGTTTATTGGTTTAAATTTGATTGTCGCCTCTTAACACATTTACATATTGTCATTTTCTCTGACTCCTGCACAACATGTGTGACTCCATGAATTAATAATGAATCTGTCTGTGCTTGTTTCATCAGGTTAACTTAAAATATGGTGTCACGGGTCCTGAGACAAGAACAGGGACAGAAACGGACACCTGTACTGCGTGTGCAGGAACCATTATCCTGGAGTTTGCTGCCTTAAGTCGCTTCACTGGTGATCCTGTGTTTGAGGTAAATAACTGCAAACACACACTGCTATCCCAACATTAACATGTTGTAGTTTGGGGGCCTATAGCACTCTCTATTTATGATGATTTGAAAATCATCATAAATATTAACAATATAAACGTTTCACATCAATCAACAGAGAACAGATTCATAAAAAAGAGCTGGCTTATTTGACTTTATCTATCATCCAATTTGATGTACCATAGTCCTTTTGCACTCACGTTAAAGCAGGTATTTACCAACCAGGACTGGATCATTTTAATGGAGGCAGTAGAGGCTGTATAACAAAAGCATTTATCCAAATGTAGCTGAGATCTGATGGTTGCGAATGACAACAGATTGTGTTACGAGACTGTGTAATGGGATATTCAGGCAAATTCATCATGTTGTCTGATGCTATATTTGAAACTTGACTGGCCATAAACAAGCATTTAGCTGCTCCGTTCCTCCCACACACAGGCCCATGCCAGGAGAGCCCTGGACTTCCTATGGGAGAAGAGGCAGAGAAACAGCAATCTGGTTGGAACTACTATCAATATCCACTCCGGAGAGTGGGTTCGCAGGGGTGAGAGAAGAGGGGGGGCATGGACCTGGTGGGAATGGGAACAGGGAGAAGGATGAGGTCATGATGGAGTGTCAGGTTGCAGGCCGAGCGGAAGACAAACGTTGTAGATGAATGGGTTACATGGAACAGAGATGATAGAATCAGTGTTTATGGGATAACGGGTTGTCTGGTACAAGAAAAAAAATGCTGCACCTGGGGTTTGTTTCTGTAGCAACAGGTCTCAGACAACACAACACTCTATTGGGATTGATAGCATCTCCCTGTGCTTATTATCTGTTTGTTGTTCTTATCTATTTTTTTCGATTTTGATGATGTTTTCCAAGATGATGATGATTGCTCTTATATTTTTCATGGATGACTTTAATAATGGTGATTTCAGCATGGCCATTGTCATTGCCTTGTCCATTAACTACTGTTTGAAGGAGACTAGGTACCGCACCCGGCTGCTTCGCTCACACGAAATGGCTTCGGAACACTATCAGACGTGTAATTTGAGAGACAGAGATTCAGCTGTCACTAGTGTGACATGATGGGGTGTGCTGACCTGTCTGAGAATTGTAGTAGTGGTGACATCAGTGCAAAGAAGAGAAATCAAAGTGCCCAGATGGAAACAATTGAGAAAAGAGTATGATACAATTTGTATAATTGAATTAAGAAAGTTAAAGTATAAATTAAGATACTGTATAATTCTTCACGACTGGCTGTACAGAAAGTGACTGAATGAAACGGCAAATGTGATGTTGAGAGTGATGTTTGATTATGTGTCTCCAGATAGCGGAGTGGGAGCAGGCATTGACTCATACTACGAATACCTGCTAAAAGCCTATGTCCTCTTGGGAGACGACCAGTTTCTACAGCGGTTCAATATTGTGAGGACACGCACTCCTAAATATAACAACACAATATATCTGTCGACATAGTAGTATTTTGACTATTTTTAAAATTGTACTTAAGTTTTTTAGCATAAAATTAATAATGACCTATTATATTCCATATCATTGTCCCATTGTCCATTCTTCAATTTCTGTTTCTCTTAGCACTATGCATCGATAATGAAATACATTAGTCAGCCTCCTCTGCTGCTGGATGTCCACATCCACAAACCTCTGCTTCCCGCTCGCACCTGGATGGACTCGCTGCTAGCTTTCTTCCCTGGACTGCAGGTCAGATTGGATCATGAGAAAGAAGGATCCTGTATCCAAATGGAATCCCCTTGTGCTGTTTGATTTACGTGTCTGTTTGTGTCTGGTCAGGTGTTAAAGGGTGATATCCGTCCAGCCATCGAGACCCATGAAATGTTGTACCAGGTTACCAAGAAACACAACTTCCTACCAGAGGTAATTTGGCTCAGCTTCAACATTTTAGGCTTTGACTATGTCACATCAAATTGACCAGTAACATTTTAGCCATGACGCATTGCTTAGTTCATTCCTGTTGTTCTAAATACAATGTTGGACCAGTGTGATGACCTCTTCATCCCTGTCCGTCTGTCGCCAGGCCTTTACGACGGATTTCAGGGTACACTGGGCCCAGCATCCCCTGAGGCCTGAGTTTGCAGAGAGTACCTATTTCCTTTACAAGGTAACATATCAGAGAGCTGAACACATTGCAAATGTTCTCTCGTCAGCACCACAGTGAAAATGAAAATAAAGTACCAGTGTTGGATGTTGAATGTTGTATTTTTCACTAAAATTACAAGAGCACCAGACCAACAGTTTCATCTCAATTATGCAGCATTCACGCCTCTAATTACTATTCATTATTATTTCATTACCTCAGGGATGTGTATTGGTAAAAACAAGAATCATTTTTCTACAATCATCAGTTACCATTATATTATCCCTCATTGTCTGTCGTAGGCCACAGGAGATGTTTACTACCTTGAGGCAGGTCGCACCATCTTGGACAACCTCAACCGCTTTGCTCGTGTACCCTGTGGATTCGCTGCAATGAAAGATGTGCGCACTGGGAGCCATGAGGACCGGTGAATATTAGTATATAGATATTCGTAGTATGACGTGTAACAATGAAATGATAACTGCAGACATTGCATATATTATATGTGTTGTTATATTTGTTGTACTGCTTTGAAACCTGCCCGTTTGCAGTTTTCAGTTTAAGGGCAGATGCTTGTAACAACAATGTGGCTGATATAACATTAATATTCAGGCCTATATTTTGGGAGATCTTCATGTGTTCTGTACCAATTCGCTATAGCAAATATTTTTAAAAAAATTAAGAGTTGCCTGCTTGTAAAATATCTTTACGCAGGGTTCTCATTTTTTTGGTAAATGTGCATTTAATTTATTTCCTCAGTGCCGGTTATCTTACACCTCCTCTCTCCTCTTCAGAATGGACTCATTCTTCCTGGCTGAGATGTTTAAATACCTCTTCCTGCTCTTTGCTGATGCTGAGGACATACCTTTTGATGTGGAGAACTACATCTTTACGACCGAGGCACACCTGTTGCCTCTGTCTCTCTCAACAGCCCCTCACTCTTCTTCTATTCTCACAAATCGAACGGTAAGCATCACAATGCACAGTGTAGTTGGTGAATGCTTTTACACAGGCAACTGTCTGACCTTTTATATACTCACGACATCTCAGTCAGACGAGGGACTGGATGACTCAAACTTCGATTGGACCTGCCCTAACACCCGCCTCCTGTTTCCTGACCCTGCCTTCCCCCGTAACCTGAGAGAACCTATTCGTAGTGCAGTGGACAAGAGCTGCCCTCGTCCTGCTCCGTACCGGTAAACGTACAGTTTCATGTTTCTCATGTCTCAAATCATATGACTTCTTTTGTTTTTGATCCACATTCCTTCATGTTCTGCCTTGATTCAGTGAGCCTGGCATGGGCAGCCCTCCTCTGAGGGCTCAGGACTTCATGGCAAACAACCCCGAACATCTGGAGCTGCTGAGGAGAATGGGTGTCAGTCTCATCCACCTGAAAGATGGCAGGGTGCAGCTAGTTCAGCATGCTACCCAGGTAAACAGTTTAATAACAAGAAAACAACGTCACATTGCCGGTATTTGTTTTCCTGTACACCATAAATTTAACGCAGCAAGAACTTCTTTGCCACAAAATATCATAGGCGATTTTAAAACTGCACTAAACCGTCCTTTCCTCTTCCTCCACAAAGGCGGTGAGTGCAGTAGCAGCAGAGGACGGCGTGCGTTTCATGCAGGAGATGATGGAGCTGTCCAGCCAGCAGCAAAAAGAGCAGCTGCCTCCAAGAGCCATTCAGATCGTCTCACATCCATTCTTTGGCAGGGTTGTGCTGACCGCCGGCCCAGCACAGTTTGGCACCGACCTTTCCAAAAGTTCCATGGGGGTAAGTGGCTTTTTGTAGTATTTCCAAGCTGCCATCACAAGAGTGCTCACTCAACGTTCCTCCTGCTTGTTTTTTTTTTCAATAGAGAAACAATCAACCTCCAGAACCAATAACCATAGTATTCAAGTATGTTCCTTAATTCTTTGCAAGAACTGACCTCCTTTTGGTCTCTACGTGCAGGTACGGGGCTTTGTGACTGTGGCTGAGCCCTACAGTGGCTGCAGCGAGATCACCAATGCTGATTATGTCCAGGGCCACATTGCCCTGCTCCAGAGGGGGCAGTGTATGTTTGCAGAGAAGGCCCGACACATCCAGAAGGCTGGCGCCATAGGCGGCATTGTCATTGGTGTGTATAAGCAGCTGATGACACAACAAGGAGGATATCAACTCACAGACTATGTTAGTGCTTGATGAGTGGATTATCTTGAGGATGATAATAAGTTGACTTCATGCTGGTTTAAAAAGAATACAAATAACAAAAGCACTCATCCTGCTGATCTTTAGCTCCTGTATAAATGTAGCACCTTTCTCATCCAAGACGTAAAAGTCTATAAATCCCAGAAGAATGCCCCTGAACCTGACGTGATTAATAGTGATAACATTGTCTTTGTTTGTTTGTTTTTATGTATGAAAAAGTTTCAGAAACTAAACAATTATTTCAAAGATACTTGATTTGCAGTTATACTGAATTTTGAGAAAGCAATACCTCTTACATTTTTGAGGAAATCAAAACTGACAAATGGTATTTTAACTTGTTAAAAATAATAATGATTAATAATTAATAATAATCAAGCAGTGATTCATCGCCAAAGTGTTTTAACTATGTGTTCCTTACCTTCTTCTCTTGCTCATTCTCTTCAAACCCAGATGACAATGAGGGCAGCAGCAGTGACACGGCTCCGCTGTTTCAGATGGCCGGGGACGGTCGCAGCACGGATGACATCACCATGCCTCTCCTGTTCCTCTTCCACAAGGAGGGCAACATCCTGTTGGAGGCGCTGAAGGAGTACAGGGAGGTGGAGGTCCTGCTGAGCGACAGAGCCAGGGACAGAGGTTTGACACCCCCCTCCCCCATTCATTTCTGAACTGAGCATGTGTGTATTTCTATTGTAAGATCAAACCCACTCTATAAACCCCCCTCCCCACTGACTCATCATGTGCTGGGCATCACCATAAGATAAAGAATGAGGTGTAGGGATTCTGACATTATTTGAAGGCTTGACAGTCATGACTCTTTCCCAAAACCACCCACCAGCATTCATGATGTAGGTTTACACCTTTATCAATACTACATCCTTTTTGTCTTTTCCCCACATTTTCCCTTTTCCCCTTGGTGGACTGTAACGGTGCCTTTCCTCTACTCTTTTCTTTGGTTTCTCTTCACTTGTTTTGCAATCCTCTCACCTTTTGGATGAGCAGCAGCTATTTTCAAAGGTAAACCTCTTCCAGGAAGCCTGATGGAGGGCAGTAAGTATTCACCTTTTTAATGCTTTTTTTTTTCTCTTCATCACCCTTACTGTTATGTTCCTGCCTCACCATCCCTCCCATTATCTGCTCATTCTCCACCCACCCACATGTTTGTGTCTGATGGAGAAGCTTAGTGCCATCACAGTCAGCGGTATTCCCTCATGACTTGATTGTCACTTTAGCAGCAGATAATTCATGAGGCCATTTGTGGCATGTTAGACATCTAAACCAGACTCAAATGATGTCTAGGTTTACTGTGTTTGCTGTAAATTGGAAAGATTTAATGTCTCAAATTAAATTAAATTAAAGAAGAAATTAAAGATGTCTGTTATCACAAGTAACCCATCTGCTGGTCTGGGATCAGCTCCATAACAACACCCTAAAACACTGAAATGATCAAATAGCCTACCTGGATGATAGAAGCCTTGATGTTGTTGTGATATCCTGTTGCACACATTGTTGTACTCTGTAATTAAAATTACAGAATTGCCTCTTAACCCACATACAGTGTTCAGAGAAATACCTTGTATTTTTAGAAACTATAACACGTTGCATATCTTTATCTCACCAGATCTGTGCAAAATTCACAACACAATCTTTGCCAGATTCTTTTCTCAGTTGACTCCGTTTGGTTGTTCAGCAATGTGAGAAAAGGATTTCTCCTGTGGGGTAAACATGACTCACCATCAGCATCATGCTGTTAAAGTTGACAGCTTCTTTATGAAACTGCCCTATTTATAACTGAAAATGGCTACAAGAGGCATGTTGAAAAGATAACTGATAACTGAAGTGGAGGAAGAGTGTGTGTGTGTGTGTGTGTGTGTGTGTGTGTGTGTGTGTGTGTGTGTGTGTGTGTGTGTGTGTGTGTGTGTGTGTGTGTGTGTGTGTGTGTGTGTGTGTGTGTGTGTGTGTGTGTGTGTGTGTGTGTGTGTGTGTGTGTGTGTGTGTCATGCGCATCCAGTTGAATTGAATACTTCAGTCAGTGTCCACCTCTGCTTTCTTTTCAGGTGTGGATGTACAAGAAGCAGAGGACTGCACAACTGAGGCCACCACTCCTACCTCTTTTGCGCCTACTAGTCAGTCACAAATGAGCACGTTGGAGCTGGATGAATCTGCACCTGAGGACGCTCCGTCTTCCCAGAAGAACACTAGTCCTGTGAATGAAGGCAACAGTCCCGCTGGGGAAGGCGGCCCACCAGGCAGTTCTACGCAGGCTGAGTCTGTTTCGGCACAGCCTAAAGACGACAGAGACTTTGAGAAGAAAGAGGAGCCTGAGGGTGACAGCGACTCCAGCACCCAATCAGTAGATGAACTGCTGGCTGATTGGAGGGAGGACTTGGAGGCATTCAAGCAGATGGAGAAGGATGAGCTCTGACAGCTGTTAGACATGTGCCCTTTGACTCTGATTTGGTGCCACCATGGGCCGAAATATGGAGAGGAACTTTTTTCAGAAGTCCCCAAATCTTTGAAACTGAACTTTTTTAAAATTAATTTAATTAAACTGTTTTCTTCTTGTTTGCTTCCTCTTTTGCTGTCTCTGGATGGCATGATGTGCCAAGGCAGCCGACGTCGCTAACCTGGTCGATGATTGATGACAGACCAGGTTCTTACCTCACTCAGTCCCATCTACTATAACAAACTTTGATGATTGGATCAGTCTTTGTATCCATGTCTTGTGTTCCAATCCAAACCCCTTCTTACACTGTCCTGATGCATTTCAGACTCCTCCAGCTCAAATGAGCAGTGGTCCAACGGACTAATTAACTCTCTGACCAATTCATTTTATTTAACTGTGCTTATTTTTGATGCAACATGAATTGTTTTCAATGTTTTGGGCCTAATAAGACTTAAACATGGTTGTTAACTGTGAGTCCAGGACTGCTGCAGGATTTTGTCATGGTGGACAAACATGTCAAAAGGAATCGCTTAATCTCTCTGGATGATATATGAAGTCACTTGGCTATGTAAATATGCATTTGGCGAGATATATTGAAAGAAATAATCGTGCTGTTCGCTCAGGTTCTGGTTAACCCACCAATTAAAACCCCCTGGACCATATTGGGTGGGGTAGACACCCTCAGCAGTGTGTTGGGGTTGATTACACACCTGTGGTTTGCCACAGGAGGGTGCTATATGATTTGTCATACTGTAGCTGCTGATCGCGAAGGAACAGAAATAAGAAGATAGGGTATCATGATGAAATCAATAAAGATTGAGAGATATTAAGATATGTTGATTTTTGTTTATTTGTTATTAAAACACAGACCTCATCTCTCATTCTGGGATTAAACCTAGACTGTGTATAAATCAACATCCACAGTTTTTCAACTTGACTTGATGCTCTAGATTTAAATATTGAAGTACATGTCCATGGTATGTCTCATAGTCTACAAGTTACTAACGTTAAGCAATACCTCAGAAAAGCATTTGTTTACAATTGCTCATTTAAGCCTTTAACTGCAAACCAGGACCAGATGTGGTGGAACTCATGCATTGAAAGTTTTACTGTCACCAAAATAATGTAGCTTTTGTTGAACAGCAGAGAATTCAATCGATAGGTCGCCAGAGATCGTACCGCACTACTTGCAACAGTTTGAAAGGGAAGTGATGTTGACAGATACCTCTTTTTTTTAACCTTCCGCTTACATAT
>NW_027614553.1:0-25169 GCF_965212315.1 Lampetra planeri | reverse complement strand
GCACCAAAGTCAGTTAACAATCCAACTGAGCTATTCAGTCGCCCAACTGTATGGAGATAGATTTGGCTCTTATACCTCCCTAGACCCATCTCAACACTAGCTCCACCTGTACCCTTAACACTCTCTCCAACATTAACCCCAATTGTAATGGTAGCCCTAGCTGGATTTGAACCTGTGATCTCCTGCACCAAAGTCAGTTAACAATCCTACTGAGCTATTCAGTCGCCCAACTGTATGGAGATAGATATGGCTCTAATAGCTCCCTAGACCCATCTCAACCTGTATACTTAACACTCTCTCCAAAATTAACCCCGATTGTAATGGTAGGCCTAGCTGGATTTGAACCCGTGATCTCCTGCACCAAAGTCAGTTAACAATCCTACTGAGCTATTCAGTCGCCCAACTGTATGGAGATAGATATGGCTCTAACAGCTCCATAGCCCCATCTCCAACCCATCTCAACACTAGCTTCACCTGTACCCTTAACACTCTCTCCAACCTTAACCTGTTTGTAATGGTAGCCCTAGCTCGATTTGAACCTGTGATCTCCTGCACCAAAGTCAGTTAACAATCCAACTGAGCTATTCAGTCGCCCAACTGTATGGAGATAGATTTGGCTCTTATACCTCCCTAGACCCATCTCAACACTAGCTCCACCTGTACCCTTAACACTCTCTCCAACCTTAACCCCGATTGTAATGGTAGGCCTAGCTGGATTTGAACCTGTGATCTCCTGCACCAAAGTCAGTTAACAATCCAACTGAGCTATTCAGTCGCCCAACTGTATGGAGATAGATTTGGCTCTTATACCTCCCTAGCCCCATCTCCAACCCATCTCAACACTAGCTCCACCTGTACCCTTAACACTCTCTCCAACCTTAACCCCGATTGTAATGGTAGCCCTAGCTGGATTTGAACCCGTGATCTCCTGCACCAAAGTCAGTTAACAATCCTACTGAGCTATTCAGTCGCCCAACTGTATGGAGATAGATTTGGCTCTTATACCTCCCTAGACTCATCTCAACACTTGCTCCACCTGTACCCTTAACACTCTCTCCAACCTTAACCCCGATTGTAATGGTAGCCCTAGCTGGATTTGAACCCGTGATCTCCTGCACCAAAGTCAGTTAACAATCCTACTGAGCTATTCAGTCGCCCAACTGTATGGAGATAGATATGGCTCTAACAGCTCCATAGCCCCATCTCCAACCCATCTCAACACTAGCTTCACCTGTACCCTTGACACTCTCTCCAACCTTAACCCCGATTGTAATGGTAGCCCTAGCTGGATTTGAACCTGTGATCTCCTGCACCAAAGTCAGTTAACAATCCAACTGAGCTATTCAGTCGCCCAACTGTATGGAGATAGATATGGCTCTAATAGCTCCCTAGACCCATCTCAACACTAGCTCCACCTGTACCCTTGACACTCTCTCCAACCTTAACCCCGATTGTAATGGTAGCCCTAGCTGGATTTGAACCTGTGATCTCCTGCACCAAAGTCAGTTAACAATCCAACTGAGCTATTCAGTCGCCCAACTGTATGGAAATAGATTTGGCTCTTATACCTCCCTAGACCCATCTCAACACTAGCTCCACCTGTACCCTTAACACTCTCTCCAACCTTAACCCCGATTGTAATGGTAGCCCTAGCTGGATTTGAACCCGTGATCTCCTGCACCAAGGTCAGTTAACAATCCTACTGAGCTATTCAGTCGCCCAACTGTATGGAGATAGATTTGGCTCTAATAGCTCCATAGCCCCATCTCAACACTAGCTCCACCTGTACCCTTAACACTCTCTCCAACCTTAACCCCGATTGTAATGGTAGGCCTAGCTGGATTTGAACCTGTGATCTCCTGCACAAAAGTCAGTTAACAATCCAACTGAGCTATTCAGTCGCCCAACTGTATGGAGATAGATTTGGCTCTTATACCTCCCTAGCCCCATCTCCAACCCATCTCAACACTAGCTTCACCTGTACCCTTGACACTCTCTCCAACCTTAACCCCGATTGTAATGGTAGCCCTAGCTGGATTTGAACCCGTGATCTCCTGCACCAAGGTCAGTTAACAATCCTACTGAGCTATTCAGTCGCCCAACTGTATGGAGATAGATTTGGCTCTAATAGCTCCATAGCCCCATCTCCAACCCATCTCAACACTAGCTCCACCTGTACCCTTAACACTCTCTCCAACCTTAACCCCGATTGTAATGGTAGGCCTAGCTGGATTTGAACCTGTGATCTCCTGCACCAAAGTCAGTTAACAATCCAACTGAGCTATTCAGTCGCCCAACTGTATGGAGATAGATTTGGCTCTTATACCTCCCTAGCCCCATCTCCAACCCATCTCAACACTAGCTTCACCTGTACCCTTGACACTCTCTCCAACCTTAACCCCGATTGTAATGGTAGCCCTAGCTGGATTTGAACCTGTGATCTCCTGCACCAAAGTCAGTTAACAATCCAACTGAGCTATTCAGTCGCCCAACTGTATGGAGATAGATTTGGCTCTTATACCTCCCTAGACCCATCTCAACACTAGCTCCACCTGTACCCTTAACACTCTCTCCAACCTTAACCCCGATTGTAATGGTAGCCCTAGCTGGATTTGAACCCGTGATCTCCTGCACCAAAGTCAGTTAACAATCCTACTGAGCTATTTAGTCGCCCAACTGTATGGAGATAGATATGGCTCTAACAGCTCCATAGCCCCATCTCCAACCCATCTCAACACTAGCTTCACCTGTACCCTTGACACTCTCTCCAACATTAACCCCAATTGTAATGCTAGCCCTAGCTGGATTTGAACCTGTGATCTCCTGCACCAAAGTCAGTTAACAATACTACTGAGCTATTCAGTCGCCCAACTGTACGGAGAGAGATATGGCTCTAATAGCTCCATAGCCCCATCTCCAACCCATCTCAACACTAGCTCCACCTGTACCCTTAAAACTCTCTCCAACATTAACCCCAATTGTAATGCTAGCCCTAGCTGGATTTGAACCTGTGATCTCCTGCACCAAAGTCAGTTAACAATACTACTGAGCTATTCAGTCGCCCAACTGTACGGAGATAGATATGGCTCTAATAGCTCCATCTCAACACTAGCTCCACCTGTACCCTTAACACTCTCTCCAACATTAACCCCAATTGTAATGGTAGGCCTAGCTGGATTTGAACCTGTGATCTCCTGCACCAAAGTCAGTTAACAATCCAACTGAGCTATTCAGTCGCCCAACTGTATGGAGATAGATTTGGCTCTTATACCTCCCTAGCCCCATCTCCAACCCATCTCAACACTAGCTTCACCTGTACCCTTGACACTCTCTCCAACCTTAACCCCGATTGTAATGGTAGCCCTAGCTGGATTTGAACCTGTGATCTCCTGCACCAAAGTCAGTTAACAATCCAACTGAGCTATTCAGTCGCCCAACTGTATGGAGATAGATTTGGCTCTTATACCTCCCTAGACCCATCTCAACACTAGCTCCACCTGTACCCTTGACACTCTCTCCAACCTTAACCCCGATTGTAATGGTAGCCCTAGCTGGATTTGAACCTGTGATCTCCTGCACCAAAGTCAGTTAACAATCCAACTGAGCTATTCAGTCGCCCAACTGTATGGAGATAGATTTGGCTCTTATACCTCCCTAGACCCATCTCAACACTAGCTCCACCTGTACCCTTAACACTCTCTCCAACCTTAACCCCGATTGTAATGGTAGGCCTAGCTGGATTTGAACCTGTGATCTCCTGCACCAAAGTCAGTTAACAATCCAACTGAGCTATTCAGTCGCCCAACTGTATGGAGATAGATTTGGCTCTTATACCTCCCTAGCCCCATCTCCAACCCATCTCAACACTAGCTCCACCTGTACCCTTAACACTCTCTCCAACCTTAACCCCGATTGTAATGGTAGCCCTAGCTGGATTTGAACCCGTGATCTCCTGCACCAAAGTCAGTTAACAATCCTACTGAGCTATTCAGTCGCCCAACTGTATGGAGATAGATTTGGCTCTTATACCTCCCTAGACTCATCTCAACACTTGCTCCACCTGTACCCTTAACACTCTCTCCAACCTTAACCCCGATTGTAATGGTAGCCCTAGCTGGATTTGAACCCGTGATCTCCTGCACCAAAGTCAGTTAACAATCCTACTGAGCTATTCAGTCGCCCAACTGTATGGAGATAGATATGGCTCTAACAGCTCCATAGCCCCATCTCCAACCCATCTCAACACTAGCTTCACCTGTACCCTTGACACTCTCTCCAACCTTAACCCCGATTGTAATGGTAGCCCTAGCTGGATTTGAACCTGTGATCTCCTGCACCAAAGTCAGTTAACAATCCAACTGAGCTATTCAGTCGCCCAACTGTATGGAGATAGATATGGCTCTAATAGCTCCCTAGACCCATCTCAACACTAGCTCCACCTGTACCCTTGACACTCTCTCCAACCTTAACCCCGATTGTAATGGTAGCCCTAGCTGGATTTGAACCTGTGATCTCCTGCACCAAAGTCAGTTAACAATCCAACTGAGCTATTCAGTCGCCCAACTGTATGGAAATAGATTTGGCTCTTATACCTCCCTAGACCCATCTCAACACTAGCTCCACCTGTACCCTTAACACTCTCTCCAACCTTAACCCCGATTGTAATGGTAGCCCTAGCTGGATTTGAACCCGTGATCTCCTGCACCAAGGTCAGTTAACAATCCTACTGAGCTATTCAGTCGCCCAACTGTATGGAGATAGATTTGGCTCTAATAGCTCCATAGCCCCATCTCAACACTAGCTCCACCTGTACCCTTAACACTCTCTCCAACCTTAACCCCGATTGTAATGGTAGGCCTAGCTGGATTTGAACCTGTGATCTCCTGCACAAAAGTCAGTTAACAATCCAACTGAGCTATTCAGTCGCCCAACTGTATGGAGATAGATTTGGCTCTTATACCTCCCTAGCCCCATCTCCAACCCATCTCAACACTAGCTTCACCTGTACCCTTGACACTCTCTCCAACCTTAACCCCGATTGTAATGGTAGCCCTAGCTGGATTTGAACCCGTGATCTCCTGCACCAAGGTCAGTTAACAATCCTACTGAGCTATTCAGTCGCCCAACTGTATGGAGATAGATTTGGCTCTAATAGCTCCATAGCCCCATCTCCAACCCATCTCAACACTAGCTCCACCTGTACCCTTAACACTCTCTCCAACCTTAACCCCGATTGTAATGGTAGGCCTAGCTGGATTTGAACCTGTGATCTCCTGCACCAAAGTCAGTTAACAATCCAACTGAGCTATTCAGTCGCCCAACTGTATGGAGATAGATTTGGCTCTTATACCTCCCTAGCCCCATCTCCAACCCATCTCAACACTAGCTTCACCTGTACCCTTGACACTCTCTCCAACCTTAACCCCGATTGTAATGGTAGCCCTAGCTGGATTTGAACCTGTGATCTCCTGCACCAAAGTCAGTTAACAATCCAACTGAGCTATTCAGTCGCCCAACTGTATGGAGATAGATTTGGCTCTTATACCTCCCTAGACCCATCTCAACACTAGCTCCACCTGTACCCTTAACACTCTCTCCAACCTTAACCCCGATTGTAATGGTAGCCCTAGCTGGATTTGAACCCGTGATCTCCTGCACCAAAGTCAGTTAACAATCCTACTGAGCTATTTAGTCGCCCAACTGTATGGAGATAGATATGGCTCTAACAGCTCCATAGCCCCATCTCCAACCCATCTCAACACTAGCTTCACCTGTACCCTTGACACTCTCTCCAACATTAACCCCAATTGTAATGCTAGCCCTAGCTGGATTTGAACCTGTGATCTCCTGCACCAAAGTCAGTTAACAATACTACTGAGCTATTCAGTCGCCCAACTGTACGGAGAGAGATATGGCTCTAATAGCTCCATAGCCCCATCTCCAACCCATCTCAACACTAGCTCCACCTGTACCCTTAAAACTCTCTCCAACATTAACCCCAATTGTAATGCTAGCCCTAGCTGGATTTGAACCTGTGATCTCCTGCACCAAAGTCAGTTAACAATACTACTGAGCTATTCAGTCGCCCAACTGTACGGAGATAGATATGGCTCTAATAGCTCCATCTCAACACTAGCTCCACCTGTACCCTTAACACTCTCTCCAACATTAACCCCAATTGTAATGGTAGGCCTAGCTGGATTTGAACCTGTGATCTCCTGCACCAAAGTCAGTTAACAATCCAACTGAGCTATTCAGTCGCCCAACTGTATGGAGATAGATTTGGCTCTTATACCTCCCTAGCCCCATCTCCAACCCATCTCAACACTAGCTTCACCTGTACCCTTGACACTCTCTCCAACCTTAACCCCGATTGTAATGGTAGCCCTAGCTGGATTTGAACCTGTGATCTCCTGCACCAAAGTCAGTTAACAATCCAACTGAGCTATTCAGTCGCCCAACTGTATGGAGATAGATTTGGCTCTTATACCTCCCTAGACCCATCTCAACACTAGCTCCACCTGTACCCTTGACACTCTCTCCAACCTTAACCCCGATTGTAATGGTAGCCCTAGCTGGATTTGAACCTGTGATCTCCTGCACCAAAGTCAGTTAACAATCCAACTGAGCTATTCAGTCGCCCAACTGTATGGAGATAGATTTGGCTCTTATACCTCCCTAGACCCATCTCAACACTAGCTCCACCTGTACCCTTAACACTCTCTCCAACCTTAACCCCGATTGTAATGGTAGGCCTAGCTGGATTTGAACCTGTGATCTCCTGCACCAAAGTCAGTTAACAATCCAACTGAGCTATTCAGTCGCCCAACTGTATGGAGATAGATTTGGCTCTTATACCTCCCTAGCCCCATCTCCAACCCATCTCAACACTAGCTTCACCTGTACCCTTGACACTCTCTCCAACCTTAACCCCGATTGTAATGGTAGCCCTAGCTGGATTTGAACCTGTGATCTCCTGCACCAAAGTCAGTTAACAATCCAACTGAGCTATTCAGTCGCCCAACTGTATGGAGATAGATTTGGCTCTTATACCTCCCTAGACCCATCTCAACACTAGCTCCACCTGTACCCTTAACACTCTCTCCAAACTTAACCCCGATTGTAATGGTAGCCCTAGCTGGATTTGAACCCGCGATCTCCTGCACCAAAGTCAGTTAACAATCCTACTGAGCTATTCAGTCGCCCAACTGTATGGAGATAGATATGGCTCTAATAGCTCCATAGCCCCATCTCCAACCCATCTCAACACTAGCTCCACCTGTACCCTTAACACTCTCTCCAACATTAACCCCAATTGTAATGCTAGCCCTAGCTGGATTTGAACCTGTGGTCTCCTGCACCAAAGTCAGTTAACAATACTACTGAGCTATTCAGTCGCCCAACTGTACGGAGAGAGATATGGCTCTAATAGCTCCATAGCCCCATCTCCAACCCATCTCAACACTAGCTCCACCTGTACCCTTAAAACTCTCTCCAACATTAACCCCAATTGTAATGCTAGCCCTAGCTGGATTTGAACCTGTGATCTCCTGCACCAAAGTCAGTTAACAATACTACTGAGCTATTCAGTCGCCCAACTGTACGGAGATAGATATGGCTCTAATAGCTCCATCTCAACACTAGCTCCACCTGTACCCTTAACACTCTCTCCAACATTAACCCCAATTGTAATGGTAGGCCTAGCTGGATTTGAACCTGTGATCTCCTTCACCAAAGTCAGTTAACAATCCAACTGAGCTATTCAGTCGCCCAACTGTATGGAGATAGATTTGGCTCTTATACCTCCCTAGACCCATCTCAACACTAGCTCCACCTGTACCCTTAACACTCTCTCCAACATTAACCCCAATTGTAATGGTAGCCCTAGCTGGATTTGAACCTGTGATCTCCTGCACCAAAGTCAGTTAACAATCCTACTGAGCTATTCAGTCGCCCAACTGTATGGAGATAGATATGGCTCTAATAGCTCCCTAGACCCATCTCAACCTGTATACTTAACACTCTCTCCAAAATTAACCCCGATTGTAATGGTAGGCCTAGCTGGATTTGAACCCGTGATCTCCTGCACCAAAGTCAGTTAACAATCCTACTGAGCTATTCAGTCGCCCAACTGTATGGAGATAGATATGGCTCTAACAGCTCCATAGCCCCATCTCCAACCCATCTCAACACTAGCTTCACCTGTACCCTTAACACTCTCTCCAACCTTAACCCTGTTTGTAATGGTAGCCCTAGCTCGATTTGAACCTGTGATCTCCTGCACCAAAGTCAGTTAACAATCCAACTGAGCTATTCAGTCGCCCAACTGTATGGAGATAGATTTGGCTCTTATACCTCCCTAGACCCATCTCAACACTAGCTCCACCTGTACCCTTAACACTCTCTCCAACCTTAACCCCGATTGTAATGGTAGGCCTAGCTGGATTTGAACCTGTGATCTCCTGCACCAAAGTCAGTTAACAATCCAACTGAGCTATTCAGTCGCCCAACTGTATGGAGATAGATTTGGCTCTTATACCTCCCTAGCCCCATCTCCAACCCATCTCAACACTAGCTCCACCTGTACCCTTAACACTCTCTCCAACCTTAACCCCGATTGTAATGGTAGCCCTAGCTGGATTTGAACCCGTGATCTCCTGCACCAAAGTCAGTTAACAATCCTACTGAGCTATTCAGTCGCCCAACTGTATGGAGATAGATTTGGCTCTTATACCTCCCTAGACTCATCTCAACACTTGCTCCACCTGTACCCTTAACACTCTCTCCAACCTTAACCCCGATTGTAATGGTAGCCCTAGCTGGATTTGAACCCGTGATCTCCTGCACCAAAGTCAGTTAACAATCCTACTGAGCTATTCAGTCGCCCAACTGTATGGAGATAGATATGGCTCTAACAGCTCCATAGCCCCATCTCCAACCCATCTCAACACTAGCTTCACCTGTACCCTTGACACTCTCTCCAACCTTAACCCCGATTGTAATGGTAGCCCTAGCTGGATTTGAACCTGTGATCTCTTGCACCAAAGTCAGTTAACAATCCAACTGAGCTATTCAGTCGCCCAACTGTATGGAGATAGATATGGCTCTAATAGCTCCCTAGACCCATCTCAACACTAGCTCCACCTGTACCCTTGACACTCTCTCCAACCTTAACCCCGATTGTAATGGTAGCCCTAGCTGGATTTGAACCTGTGATCTCCTGCACCAAAGTCAGTTAACAATCCAACTGAGCTATTCAGTCGCCCAACTGTATGGAAATAGATTTGGCTCTTATACCTCCCTAGACCCATCTCAACACTAGCTCCACCTGTACCCTTAACACTCTCTCCAACCTTAACCCCGATTGTAATGGTAGCCCTAGCTGGATTTGAACCCGTGATCTCCTGCACCAAGGTCAGTTAACAATCCTACTGAGCTATTCAGTCGCCCAACTGTATGGAGATAGATTTGGCTCTAATAGCTCCATAGCCCCATCTCAACACTAGCTCCACCTGTACCCTTAACACTCTCTCCAACCTTAACCCCGATTGTAATGGTAGGCCTAGCTGGATTTGAACCTGTGATCTCCTGCACCAAAGTCAGTTAACAATCCAACTGAGCTATTCAGTCGCCCAACTGTATGGAGATAGATTTGGCTCTTATACCTCCCTAGCCCCATCTCCAACCCATCTCAACACTAGCTTCACCTGTACCCTTGACACTCTCTCCAACCTTAACCCCGATTGTAATGGTAGCCCTAGCTGGATTTGAACCCGTGATCTCCTGCACCAAGGTCAGTTAACAATCCTACTGAGCTATTCAGTCGCCCAACTGTATGGAGATAGATTTGGCTCTAATAGCTCCATAGCCCCATCTCCAACCCATCTCAACACTAGCTCCACCTGTACCCTTAACACTCTCTCCAACCTTAACCCCGATTGTAATGGTAGGCCTAGCTGGATTTGAACCTGTGATCTCCTGCACCAAAGTCAGTTAACAATCCAACTGAGCTATTCAGTCGCCCAACTGTATGGAGATAGATTTGGCTCTTATACCTCCCTAGCCCCATCTCCAACCCATCTCAACACTAGCTTCACCTGTACCCTTGACACTCTCTCCAACCTTAACCCCGATTGTAATGGTAGCCCTAGCTGGATTTGAACCTGTGATCTCCTGCACCAAAGTCAGTTAACAATCCAACTGAGCTATTCAGTCGCCCAACTGTATGGAGATAGATTTGGCTCTTATACCTCCCTAGACCCATCTCAACACTAGCTCCACCTGTACCCTTAACACTCTCTCCAACCTTAACCCCGATTGTAATGGTAGCCCTAGCTGGATTTGAACCCGTGATCTCCTGCACCAAAGTCAGTTAACAATCCTACTGAGCTATTTAGTCGCCCAACTGTATGGAGATAGATATGGCTCTAACAGCTCCATAGCCCCATCTCCAACCCATCTCAACACTAGCTTCACCTGTACCCTTGACACTCTCTCCAACATTAACCCCAATTGTAATGCTAGCCCTAGCTGGATTTGAACCTGTGATCTCCTGCACCAAAGTCAGTTAACAATACTACTGAGCTATTCAGTCGCCCAACTGTACGGAGAGAGATATGGCTCTAATAGCTCCATAGCCCCATCTCCAACCCATCTCAACACTAGCTCCACCTGTACCCTTAAAACTCTCTCCAACATTAACCCCAATTGTAATGCTAGCCCTAGCTGGATTTGAACCTGTGATCTCCTGCACCAAAGTCAGTTAACAATACTACTGAGCTATTCAGTCGCCCAACTGTACGGAGATAGATATGGCTCTAATAGCTCCATCTCAACACTAGCTCCACCTGTACCCTTAACACTCTCTCCAACATTAACCCCAATTGTAATGGTAGGCCTAGCTGGATTTGAACCTGTGATCTCCTGCACCAAAGTCAGTTAACAATCCAACTGAGCTATTCAGTCGCCCAACTGTATGGAGATAGATTTGGCTCTTATACCTCCCTAGCCCCATCTCCAACCCATCTCAACACTAGCTTCACCTGTACCCTTGACACTCTCTCCAACCTTAACCCCGATTGTAATGGTAGCCCTAGCTGGATTTGAACCTGTGATCTCCTGCACCAAAGTCAGTTAACAATCCAACTGAGCTATTCAGTCGCCCAACTGTATGGAGATAGATTTGGCTCTTATACCTCCCTAGACCCATCTCAACACTAGCTCCACCTGTACCCTTGACACTCTCTCCAACCTTAACCCCGATTGTAATGGTAGCCCTAGCTGGATTTGAACCTGTGATCTCCTGCACCAAAGTCAGTTAACAATCCAACTGAGCTATTCAGTCGCCCAACTGTATGGAGATAGATTTGGCTCTTATACCTCCCTAGACCCATCTCAACACTAGCTCCACCTGTACCCTTAACACTCTCTCCAACCTTAACCCCGATTGTAATGGTAGCCCTAGCTGGATTTGAACCCGTGATCTCCTGCACCAAAGTCAGTTAACAATCCTACTGAGCTATTTAGTCGCCCAACTGTATGGAGATAGATATGGCTCTAACAGCTCCATAGCCCCATCTCCAACCCATCTCAACACTAGCTTCACCTGTACCCTTGACACTCTCTCCAACATTAACCCCAATTGTAATGCTAGCCCTAGCTGGATTTGAACCTGTGATCTCCTGCACCAAAGTCAGTTAACAATACTACTGAGCTATTCAGTCGCCCAACTGTACGGAGAGAGATATGGCTCTAATAGCTCCATAGCCCCATCTCCAACCCATCTCAACACTAGCTCCACCTGTACCCTTAAAACTCTCTCCAACATTAACCCCAATTGTAATGCTAGCCCTAGCTGGATTTGAACCTGTGATCTCCTGCACCAAAGTCAGTTAACAATACTACTGAGCTATTCAGTCGCCCAACTGTATGGAGATAGATTTGGCTCTTATACCTTCCTAGCCCCATCTCCAACCCATCTCAACACTAGCTCCACCTGTACCCTTAACACTCTCTCCAACCTTAACCCCGATTGTAATGGTAGCCCTAGCTGGATTTGAACCCGTGATCTCCTGCACCAAAGTCAGTTAACAATCCTACTGAGCTATTCAGTCGCCCAACTGTATGGAGATAGATTTGGCTCTTATACCTCCCTAGACTCATCTCAACACTAGCTCCACCTGTACCCTTAACACTCTCTCCAACCTTAACCCCGATTGTAATGGTAGCCCTAGCTGGATTTGAACCCGTGATCTCCTGCACCAAAGTCAGTTAACAATCCTACTGAGCTATTCAGTCGCCCAACTGTATGGAGATAGATATGGCTCTAACAGCTCCATAGCCCCATCTCCAACCCATCTCAACACTAGCTTCACCTGTACCCTTGACACTCTCTCCAACCTTAACCCCGATTGTAATGGTAGCCCTAGCTGGATTTGAACCTGTGATCTCCTGCACCAAAGTCAGTTAACAATCCAACTGAGCTATTCAGTCGCCCAACTGTATGGAGATAGATTTGGCTCTTATACCTCCCTAGACCCATCTCAACACTAGCTCCACCTGTACCCTTAACACTCTCTCCAACCTTAACCCCGATTGTAATGGTAGCCCTAGCTGGATTTGAACCCGTGATCTCCTGCACCAAGGTCAGTTAACAATCCTACTGAGCTATTCAGTCGCCCAACTGTATGGAGATAGATTTGGCTCTTATACCTCCCTAGACCCATCTCAACACTAGCTCCACCTGTACCCTTAACACTCTCTCCAACCTTAACCCCGATTGTAATGGTAGCCCTAGCTGGATTTGAACCCGTGATCTCCTGCACCAAGGTCAGTTAACAATCCTACTGAGCTATTCAGTCGCCCAACTGTATGGAGATAGATTTGGCTCTAATAGCTCCATAGCCCCATCTCAACACTAGCTCCACCTGTACCCTTAACACTCTCTCCAACCTTAACCCCGATTGTAATGGTAGGCCTAGCTGGATTTGAACCTGTGATCTCCTGCACCAAAGTCAGTTAACAATCCAACTGAGCTATTCAGTCGCCCAACTGTATGGAGATAGATTTGGCTCTTATACCTCCCTAGCCCCATCTCCAACCCATCTCAACACTAGCTTCACCTGTACCCTTGACACTCTCTCCAACCTTAACCCCGATTGTAATGGTAGCCCTAGCTGGATTTGAACCCGTGATCTCCTGCACCAAGGTCAGTTAACAATCCTACTGAGCTATTCAGTCGCCCAACTGTATGGAGATAGATTTGGCTCTAATAGCTCCATAGCCCCATCTCCAACCCATCTCAACACTAGCTCCACCTGTACCCTTAACACTCTCTCCAACCTTAACCCCGATTGTAATGGTAGGCCTAGCTGGATTTGAACCCGTGATCTCCTGCACCAAAGTCAGTTAACAATCCAACTGAGCTATTCAGTCGCCCAACTGTATGGAGATAGATTTGGCTCTTATACCTCCCTAGACCCATCTCAACACTAGCTCCACCTGTACCCTTGACACTCTCTCCAACCTTAACCCCGATTGTAATGGTAGCCCTAGCTGGATTTGAACCTGTGATCTCCTGCACCAAAGTCAGTTAACAATCCAACTGAGCTATTCAGTCGCCCAACTGTATGGAGATAGATTTGGCTCTTATACCTCCCTAGACCCATCTCAACACTAGCTCCACCTGTACCCTTAACACTCTCTCCAACCTTAACCCCGATTGTAATGGTAGCCCTAGCTGGATTTGAACCCGTGATCTCCTGCACCAAGGTCAGTTAACAATCCTACTGAGCTATTCAGTCGCCCAACTGTATGGAGATAGATTTGGCTCTAATAGCTCCATAGCCCCATCTCAACACTAGCTCCACCTGTACCCTTAACACTCTCTCCAACCTTAACCCCGATTGTAATGGTAGGCCTAGCTGGATTTGAACCTGTGATCTCCTGCACCAAAGTCAGTTAACAATCCAACTGAGCTATTCAGTCGCCCAACTGTATGGAGATAGATTTGGCTCTTATACCTCCCTAGCCCCATCTCCAACCCATCTCAACACTAGCTTCACCTGTACCCTTGACACTCTCTCCAACCTTAACCCCGATTGTAATGGTAGCCCTAGCTGGATTTGAACCCGTGATCTCCTGCACCAAGGTCAGTTAACAATCCTACTGAGCTATTCAGTCGCCCAACTGTATGGAGATAGATTTGGCTCTAATAGCTCCATAGCCCCATCTCCAACCCATCTCAACACTAGCTCCACCTGTACCCTTAACACTCTCTCCAACCTTAACCCCGATTGTAATGGTAGGCCTAGCTGGATTTGAACCCGTGATCTCCTGCACCAAAGTCAGTTAACAATCCAACTGAGCTATTCAGTCGCCCAACTGTATGGAGATAGATTTGGCTCTTATACCTCCCTAGCCCCATCTCCAACCCATCTCAACACTAGCTTCACCTGTACCCTTGACACTCTCTCCAACCTTAACCCCGATTGTAATGGTAGCCCTAGCTGGATTTGAACCCGTGATCTCCTGCACCAAAGTCAGTTAACAATCCTACTGAGCTATTCAGTCGCCCAACTGTATGGAGATAGATATGGCTCTAACAGCTCCATAGCCCCATCTCCAACCCATCTCAACACTAGCTTCACCTGTACCCTTGACACTCTCTCCAACCTTAACCCCGATTGTAATGGTAGCCCTAGCTGGATTTGAACCCGTGATCTCCTGCACCAAGGTCAGTTAACAATCCTACTGAGCTATTCAGTCGCCCAACTGTATGGAGATAGATTTGGCTCTAATAGCTCCATAGCCCCATCTCCAACCCATCTCAACACTAGCTCCACCTGTACCCTTAACACTCTCTCCAACCTTAACCCCGATTGTAATGGTAGCCCTAGCTGGATTTGAACCCGTGATCTCCTGCACCAAGGTCAGTTAACAATCCTACTGAGCTATTCAGTCGCCCAACTGTATGGAGATAGATTTGGCTCTAATAGCTCCATAGCCCCATCTCCAACCCATCTCAACACTAGCTCCACCTGTACCCTTAACACTCTCTCCAACCTTAACCCCGATTGTAATGGTAGGCCTAGCTGGATTTGAACCTGTGATCTCCTGCACCAAAGTCAGTTAACAATCCAACTGAGCTATTCAGTCGCCCAACTGTATGGAGATAGATTTGGCTCTTATACCTCCCTAGCCCCATCTCCAACCCATCTCAACACTAGCTTCACCTGTACCCTTGACACTCTCTCCAACCTTAACCCCGATTGTAATGGTAGCCCTAGCTGGATTTGAACCTGTGATCTCCTGCACCAAAGTCAGTTAACAATCCAACTGAGCTATTCAGTCGCCCAACTGTATGGAGATAGATTTGGCTCTTATACCTCCCTAGACCCATCTCAACACTAGCTCCACTTGTACCCTTAACACTCTCTCCAACCTTAACCCCGATTGTAATGGTAGCCCTAGCTGGATTTGAACCCGTGATCTCCTGCACCAAAGTCAGTTAACAATCCTACTGAGCTATTTAGTCGCCCAACTGTACGGAGATAGATAACAATCCAACTGAGCTATTCAGTCGCCCAACTGTATGGAGATAGATTTGGCTCTTATACCTCCCTAGACCCATCTCAACACTAGCTCCACCTGTACCCTTAACACTCTCTCCAACATTAACCCCAATTGTAATGGTAGCCCTAGCTGGATTTGAACCTGTGATCTCCTGCACCAAAGTCAGTTAACAATCCTACTGAGCTATTCAGTCGCCCAACTGTATGGAGATAGATATGGCTCTAACAGCTCCATAGCCCCATCTCCAACCCATCTCAACACTAGCTTCACCTGTACCCTTAACACTCTCTCCAACCTTAACCCTGTTTGTAATGGTAGCCCTAGCTCGATTTGAACCTGTGATCTCCTGCACCAAAGTCAGTTAACAATCCAACTGAGCTATTCAGTCGCCCAACTGTATGGAGATAGATTTGGCTCTTATACCTCCCTAGACCCATGTCAACACTAGCTCCACCTGTACCCTTAACACTCTCTCCAACCTTAACCCCGATTGTAATGGTAGGCCTAGCTGGATTTGAACCTGTGATCTCCTGCACCAAAGTCAGTTAACAATCCAACTGAGCTATTCAATCGCCCAACTGTATGGAGATAGATTTGGCTCTAATAGCTCCATAGCCCCATCTCCAACCCATCTCAACACTAGCTCCACCTGTACCCTTAAAACTCTCTCCAACATTAACCCCAATTGTAATGCTAGCCCTAGCTGGATTTGAACCTGTGATCTCCTGCACCAAAGTCAGTTAACAATACTACTGAGCTATTCAGTCGCCCAACTGTACGGAGATAGATATGGCTCTAATAGCTCCATCTCAACACTAGCTCCACCTGTACCCTTAACACTCTCTCCAACATTAACCCCAATTGTAATGGTAGGCCTAGCTTGATTTGAACCTGTGATCTCCTGCACCAAAGTCAGTTAACAATCCAACTGAGCTATTCAGTCGCCCAACTGTATGGAGATAGATTTGGCTCTTATACCTCCCTAGCCCCATCTCCAACCCATCTCAACACTAGCTTCACCTGTACCCTTGACACTCTCTCCAACCTTAACCCCGATTGTAATGGTAGCCCTAGCTGGATTTGAACCTGTGATCTCCTGCACCAAAGTCAGTTAACAATCCAACTGAGCTATTCAGTCGCCCAACTGTATGGAAATAGATTTGGCTCTTATACCTCCCTAGACCCATCTCAACACTAGCTCCACCTGTACCCTTAACACTCTCTCCAACATTAACCCCAATTGTAATGGTAGCCCTAGCTGGATTTGAACCTGTGATCTCCTGCACCAAAGTCAGTTAACAATCCTACTGAGCTATTCAGTCGCCCAACTGTATGGAGATAGATATGGCTCTAATAGCTCCCTAGACCCATCTCAACCTGTATACTTAACACTCTCTCCAACCTTAACCCCGATTGTAATGGTAGGCCTAGCTGGATTTGAACCTGTGATCTCCTGCACCAAAGTCAGTTAACAATCCAACTGAGCTATTCAGTCGCCCAACTGTATGGAGATAGATAACAATCCAACTGAGCTATTCAGTCGCCCAACTGTATGGAGATAGATTTTGGCTCTTATACCTCCCTAGACCCATCTCAACACTAGCTCCACCTGTACCCTTAACACTCTCTCCAACATTAACCCCAATTGTAATGGTAGCCCTAGCTGGATTTGAACCTGTGATCAAAGTCAGTTAACAATCCTACTGAGCTATTTAGTCGCCCAACTGTATGGAGATAGATATGGCTCTAACAGCTCCATAGCCCCATCTCCAACCCATCTCAACACTAGCTTCACCTGTACCCTTGACACTCTCTCCAACCTTAAACCCCGATTGTAATGGTAGCCCAACTGTATGGAGATAGATATGGCTCTAACAGCTCCATAGCCCCATCTCCAACCCATCTCAACACTAGCTCCACCTGTACCCTTAACACTCTCTCCAACATTAACCCCAATTGTAATGGTAGCCCTAGCTGGATTTGAACCTGTGATCTCCTGCACCAAAAGTCAGTTAACAATCCAACTGAGCTATTCAGTCGCCCAACTGTATGGAGATAGATTTGGCTCTTATACCTCCCTAGACCCATCTCAACACTAGCTCCACCTGTACCCTTAACACTCTCTCCAACCTTAACCCCGATTGTAATGGTAGGCCTAGCTGGATTTGAACCTGTGATCTCCTGCACCAAAGTCAGTTAACAATCCAACTGAGCTATTCAGTCGCCCAACTGTATGGAGATAGATTTGGCTCTTATACCTCCCTAGCCCCCATCTCCAACCCATCTCAACACTAGCTTCACCTGTACCCTTAACACTCTCTCCAACCTTAACCCTGTTTGTAATGGTAGCCCTAGCTCGATTTGAACCTGTGATCTCCTGCACCAAAGTCAGTTAACAATCCAACTGAGCTATTCAGTCGCCCAACTGTATGGAGATAGATTTGGCTCTTATACCTCCCTAGACCCATCTCAACACTAGCTCCACCTGTACCCTTGACACTCTCTCCAACCTTAACCCCGATTGTAATGGTAGGCCTAGCTGGATTTGAACCTGTGATCTCCTGCACCAAAGTCAGTTAAACAATCCAACTGAGCTATTCAGTCGCCCAACTGTATGGAGATAGATTTGGCTCTTATACCTCCCTAGCCCCCATCTCCAACCCATCTCAACACTAGCTTCACCTGTACCCTTGACACTCTCTCCAACCTTAACCCCGATTGTAATGGTAGCCCTAGCTGGATTTGAACCTGTGATCTCCTGCACCAAAGTCAGTTAACAATCCAACTGAGCTATTCAGTCGCCCAACTGTATGGAGATAGATTTGGCTCTTATACCTCCCTAGACCCATCTCAACACTAGCTCCACCTGTACCCTTAACACTCTCTCCAAACTTAACCCCGATTGTAATGGTAGCCCTAGCTGGATTTGAACCCGCGATCTCCCTGCACCAAAGTCAGTTAACAATCCTACTGAGCTATTCAGTCGCCCAACTGTATGGAGATAGATATGGCTCTAATAGCTCCATAGCCCCATCTCCAACCCCATCTCAACACTAGCTCCACCTGTACCCTTAACACTCTCTCCAACATTAACCCCAATTGTAATGCTAGCCCTAGCTGGATTTGAACCTGTGATCTCCTGCACCAAAGTCAGTTAACAATACTACTGAGCTATTCAGTCGCCCAACTGTACGGAGAGAGATATGGCTCTAATAGCTCCATAGCCCCATCTCCAACCCATCTCAACACTAGCTCCACCTGTACCCTTAAAACTCTCTCCAACATTAACCCCAATTGTAATGCTAGCCCTAGCTGGATTTGAACCTGTGATCTCCTGCACCAAAGTCAGTTAACAATACTACTGAGCTATTCAGTCGCCCAACTGTACGGAGATAGATATGGCTCTAATAGCTCCATCTCAACACTAGCTCCACCTGTACCCTTAACACTCTCTCCAACCTTAACCCCGATTGTAATGGTAGGACCCAGCTGGATTTGAACCTGTGATCTCCTGCACCAAAGTCAGTTAACAATCCAACTGAGCTATTCAGTCGCCCAACTGTATGGAGATAGATTTGGCTCTTATACCTCCCTAGCCCCATCTCCAACCCATCTCAACACTAGCTTCACCTGTACCCTTGACACTCTCTCCAACCTTAACCCCGATTGTAATGGTAGCCCAACTGTATGGAGATAGATATGGCTCTAACAGCTCCATAGCCCCCATCTCCAACCCATCTCAACACTAGCTCCAACTGTACCCTTAACACTCTCTCCAACATTAACCCCAATTGTAATGGTAGCCCTAGCTGGATTTGAACCTGTGATCTCCTGCACCAAAGTCAGTTAACAATCCAACTGAGCTATTCAGTCGCCCAACTGTATGGAGATAGATTTGGCTCTTATACCTCCCTAGACCCATCTCAACACTAGCTCCACCTGTACCCTTAACACTCTCTCCAACCTTAACCCCGATTGTAATGGTAGCCCTAGCTGGATTTGAACCCGTGATCTCCTGCACCAAAGTCAGTTAACAATCCTACTGAGCTATTTAGTCACCCAACTGTATGGAGATAGATAACAATCCAACTGAGCTATTCAGTCGCCCAACTGTATGGAGATAGATTTGGCTCTTATACCTCCCTAGACCCATCTCAACACTAGCTCCACCTGTACCCTTAACACTCTCTCCAACATTAACCCCAATTGTAATGGTAGCCCTAGCTGGATTTGAACCTGTGATCAAAGTCAGTTAACAATCCTACTGAGCTATTTAGTCGCCCAACTGTATGGAGATAGATATGGCTCTAACAGCTCCATAGCCCCATCTCCAACCCATCTCAACACTAGCTTCACCTGTACCCTTGACACTCTCTCCAACCTTAACCCCGATTGTAATGGGAGCCCAACTGTATGGAGATAGATATGGCTCTAACAGCTCCATAGCCCCATCTCCAACCCATCTCAACACTAGCTCCACCTGTACCCTTAACACTCTCTCCAACATTAACCCCAATTGTAATGGTAGCCCTAGCTGGATTTGAACCTGTGATCTCCTGCACCAAAGTCAGTTAACAATCCAACTGAGCTATTCAGTCGCCCAACTGTATGGAGATAGATTTGGCTCTTATACCTCCCTAGACCCATCTCAACACTAGCTCCACCTGTACCCTTAACACTCTCTCCAACCTTAACCCCCGATTGTAATGGTAGGCCTAGCTGGATTTGAACCTGTGATCTCCTGCACCAAAGTCAGTTAACAATCCAACTGAGCTATTCAGTCGCCCAACTGTATGGAGATAGATTTGGCTCTTATACCTCCCTAGCCCCATCTCCAACCCATCTCAACACTAGCTTCACCTGTACCCTTAACACTCTCTCCAACCTTAACCCTGTTTGTAATGGTAGCCCTAGCTCGATTTGAACCTGTGATCTCCTGCACCAAAGTCAGTTAACAATCCAACTGAGCTATTCAGTCGCCCAACTGTATGGAGATAGATTTGGCTCTTATACCCTCCCTAGACCCATCTCAACACTAGCTCCACCTGTACCCTTGACACTCTCTCCAACCTTAACCCCGATTGTAATGGTAGGCCTAGCTGGATTTGAACCTGTGATCTCCTGCACCAAAGTCAGTTAACAATCCAACTGAGCTATTCAGTCGCCCAACTGTATGGAGATAGATTTGGCTCTTATACCTCCCTAGCCCCATCTCCAACCCATCTCAACACTAGCTTCACCTGTACCCTTGACACTCTCTCCAACCTTAACCCCGATTGTAATGGTAGCCCTAGCTGGATTTGAACCTGTGATCTCCTGCACCAAAGTCAGTTAACAATCCAACTGAGCTATTCAGTCGCCCAACTGTATGGAGATAGATTTGGCTCTTATACCTCCCTAGACCCATCTCAACACTAGCTCCACCTGTACCCTTAACACTCTCTCCAAACTTAACCCCGATTGTAATGGTAGCCCTAGCTGGATTTGAACCCGCGATCTCCTGCACCAAAGTCAGTTAACAATCCTACTGAGCTATTCAGTCGCCCAACTGTATGGAGATAGATATGGCTCTAATAGCTCCATAGCCCCATCTCCAACCCATCTCAACACTAGCTCCACCTGTACCCTTAACACTCTCTCCAACATTAACCCCAATTGTAATGCTAGCCCTAGCTGGATTTGAACCTGTGATCTCCTGCACCAAAGTCAGTTAACAATACTACTGAGCTATTCAGTCGCCCAACTGTACGGAGAGAGATATGGCTCTAATAGCTCCATAGCCCCATCTCCAACCCATCTCAACACTAGCTCCACCTGTACCCTTAAAACTCTCTCCAACATTAACCCCAATTGTAATGCTAGCCCTAGCTGGATTTGAACCTGTGATCTCCTGCACCAAAGTCAGTTAACAATACTACTGAGCTATTCAGTCCGCCCAACTGTACGGAGATAGATATGGCTCTAATAGCTCCATCTCAACACTAGCTCCACCTGTACCCTTAACACTCTCTCCAACCTTAACCCCGATTGTAATGGTAGGCCCAGCTGGATTTGAACCTGTGATCTCCTGCACCAAAGTCAGTTAACAATCCAACTGAGCTATTCAGTCGCCCAACTGTATGGAGATAGATTTGGCTCTTATACCTCCCTAGCCCCCATCTCCAACCCATCTCAACACTAGCTTCACCTGTACCCTTGACACTCTCTCCAACCTTAACCCCGATTGTAATGGGTAGCCCAACTGTATGGAGATAGATATGGCTCTAACAGCTCCATAGCCCCATCTCCAACCCATCTCAACACTAGCTCCACCTGTACCCTTAACACTCTCTCCAACATTAACCCCAATTGTAATGGTAGCCCTAGCTGGATTTGAACCTGTGATCTCCTGCACCAAAGTCAGTTAACAATCCAACTGAGCTATTCAGTCGCCCAACTGTATGGAGATAGATTTGGCTCTTATACCTCCCTAGACCCATCTCAACACTAGCTCCACCTGTACCCTTAACACTCTCTCCAACCTTAACCCCGATTGTAATGGTAGGCCTAGCTGGATTTGAACCTGTGATCTCCTGCACCAAAGTCAGTTAACAATCCAACTGAGCTATTCAGTCGCCCAACTGTATGGAGATAGATTTGGCTCTTATACCTCCCTAGCCCCATCTCCAACCCATCTCAACACTAGCTTCACCTGTACCCTTAACACTCTCTCCAACCTTAACCCTGTTTGTAATGGTAGCCCTAGCTCGATTTGAACCTGTGATCTCCTGCACCAAAGTCAGTTAACAATCCAACTGAGCTATTCAGTCGCCCAACTGTATGGAGATAGATTTGGCTCTTATACCTCCCTAGACCCATCTCAACACTAGCTCCACCTGTACCCTTAACACTCTCTCCAACCTTAACCCCGATTGTAATGGTAGCCCTAGCTGGATTTGAACCCGTGATCTCCTGCACCAAAGTCAGTTAACAATCCAACTGAGCTATTCAGTCGCCCAACTGTATGGAGATAGATTTGGCTCTTATACCTCCCTAGCCCCATCTCCAACCCATCTCAACACTAGCTTCACCTGTACCCTTGACACTCTCTCCAACCTTAACCCCGATTGTAATGGTAGCCCTAGCTGGATTTGAACCTGTGATCTCCTGCACCAAAGTCAGTTAACAATCCAACTGAGCTATTCAGTCGCCCCAACTGTATGGAGATAGATTTGGCTCTTATACCTCCCTAGACCCATCTCAACACTAGCTCCACCTGTACCCTTAACACTCTCTCCAACCTTAACCCCGATTTTAATGCTAGCCCTAGCTGGATTTGAACCTGTGATCTCCTGCACCAAAGTCAGTTAACAATCCTACTGAGCTATTCAGTCGCCCAACTGTATGGAGATAGATTTGGCTCTTATTCCTCCCTAGACCCATCTCAACACGAGCTCCACCTGTACCCTTAACACTCTCTCCAACATTAACCCCAATTGTAATGGTAGCCCTAGCTGGATTTGAACCTGTGATCTCCTGCACCAAGGTCAGTTAACAATCCTGCTGAGCTATTCAGTCGCCCAACTGTATGGAGATAGATTTGGCTCTAATAGCTCCATAGCCCCCATCTCCAACCCATCTCAACACTAGCTCCACCTGTACCTTAACACTCTCTCCAACATTAACCCCAATTGTAATGCTAGCCCTAGCTGGATTTGAACCTGTGATCTCCTGCACCAAAGTCAGTTAACAATACTACTGAGCTATTCAGTCGCCCAACTGTACGGAGAGAGATATGGCTCTAATAGCTCCATAGCCCCATCTCAACACTAGCTCCACCTGTACCCTTAACACTCTCTCCAACATTAACCCCGATTGTAATGGTAGCCCTAGCTGGATTTGAACCCGTGATCTCCTGCACCAAGGTCAGTTAACAATCCTACTGAGCTATTCGATCGCCCAACTGTATGGAGATAGATTTGGCTATAATAGCTCCATAGCCCCATCTCCAACCCATCTCAACAATAGCTCCACCTGTACCCTTAACACTCTCTCCCAACCTTAACCCCGATTGTAATGGTAGGCCTAGCTGGATTTGAACCTGTGATCTCCTGCACCAAAGTCAGTTAACAATCCAACTGAGCTATTCAGGTCGCCCAACTGTATGGAGATAGATTTGGCTCTTATACCTCCCTAGCCCCATCTCCAACCCATCTCAACACTAGCTTCACCTGTACCCTTAACACTCTCTCCAACCTTAACCCCGATTGTAATGGTAGCCCTAGCTGGATTTGAACCCGTGATCTCCTGCACCAAAGTCAGTTAACAATCCTACTGAGCTATTCAGTCGCCCAACTGTATGGAGATAGATATGGCTCTAACAGCTCCATAGCCCCATCTCCAACCCATCTCAACACTAGCTTCACCTGTACCCTTGACACTCTCTCCAACCTTAACCCCGATTGTAATGGTAGCCCTAGCTGGATTTGAACCTGTGATCTCCTGCACCAAAGTCAGTTAACAATCCAACTGAGCTATTCAGTCGCCCAACTGTATGGAGATAGATTTGGCTCTTATACCTCCCTAGACCCATCTCAACACTAGCTCCACCTGTACCCTTAACACTCTCTCCAACCTTAACCCCGATTTTAATGCTAGCCCTAGCTGGATTTGAACCTGTGATCTCCTGCACCAAAGTCAGTTAACAATCCTACTGAGCTATTCAGTCGCCCAACTGTATGGAGATAGATTTGGCTCTTATTCCTCCCTAGACCCATCTCAACACGAGCTCCACCTGTACCCTTAACACTCTCTCCAACCTTAACCCCAATTGTAATGGTAGCCCTAGCTGGATTTGAACCTGTGATCTCCTGCACCAAGGTCAGTTAACAATCCTACTGAGCTATTCAGTCGCCCAACTGTATGGAGATAGATTTGGCTCTAATAGCTCCATAGCCCCATCTCCAACCCATCTCAACACTAGCTCCACCTGTACCCTTAACACTCTCTCCAACCTTAACCCCGATTGTAATGGTAGGCCTAGCTGGATTTGAACCTGTGATCTCCTGCACCAAAGTCAGTTAACAATCCAACTGAGCTATTCAGTCGCCCAACTGTATGGAGATAGATTTGGCTCTTATACCTCCCTAGCCCCATCTCCAACCCATCTCAACACTAGCTTCACCTGTACCCTTGACACTCTCTCCAACCTTAACCCCGATTGTAATGGTAGCCCTAGCTGGATTTGAACCTGTGATCTCCTGCACCAAAGTCAGTTAACAATCCAACTGAGCTATTCAGTCGCCCAACTGTATGGAGATAGATTTGGCTCTTATACCTCCCTAGACCCATCTCAACACTAGCTCCACCTGTACCCTTAACACTCTCTCCAACCTTAACCCCCGATTGTAATGGTAGCCCTAGCTGGATTTGAACCCGTGATCTCCTGCACCAAAGTCAGTTAACAATCCTACTGAGCTATTCAGTCGCCCAACTGTATGGAGATAGATATGGCTCTAATAGCTCCCTAGACCCATCTCAACCTGTATACTTAACACTCTCTCCAACATTAACCCCGATTGTAATGGTAGGCCTAGCTGGATTTGAACCCGTGATCT